>NC_056749.1:286050965-286268465 GCF_019279795.1 Protopterus annectens
GTATCTTGCTTCCTTACTGTTGTTATGTCAGCACAGCTACCCGGCTATGTACTGTCACTACTGCTTGTGACCATTATGGTTGGCACCTTTTCCAATGCCCATAGTGGGGCATGTTATGTGGGCACTTCGAAATTTGCAGGACTACACATACTCAGGGCTAGTGCAGTTGACAGAACTTCTGTCTGTGTTCCATATCGTAATGTATATGTTTTATGCTACTATTTACATGTATATTGCGGGAATTTGCGTGGCAGGGGATCGGAGGTCATTTTCCATTTTTACGATTGTTGCAGGGACACGACTGTCCAATCAGGGACTGTCCATGGCACATTGGGACAGCAGGTAACCCTGGTGACCATGCCCATGTCGCTACTGGGGTTTCCACCTTTTCCATTTTCCGATCTGGGATATTTCCGGGACTCACATCTGACTTTACAGGCCGACACATACAAACGGTCACTATATAGCATGGAAATTCACTTGCTTGCCTAAATAATATGCTTATTATTGTGGCAATTTCCTTGCTTATTCTGTTTTTTGTGTCATTTAGGTATTTCTGTTACAGAAATAACCAATTCATGCTACCATTACATTAGATACGGGATATCATTGTGTCCTACAATCGTAGCACGTCAGCCATTTCTAATACGTTTTTTCGGGACACAACTGTCCATGGAGTGACTGCCCCAACCAAAGTGGGACAGGTGGTGACCTTAGTCGCTGCTCCTATGTCGGTGCGGCGCGCTGACATGCGGCTGTACACCTTCTCTGAGTGTAAACACTGACAGTGCATTGCGGGACGAACGCGGTCTTATGCGTATCCTTTACTCCTTGGACGGGTACACTTATGCCTTCGTGGCTTCTATTTGCTTCTCCATTAATTTGGGACGGGGACTATGTTGCATACTGTACATGCGTTTCATTCTGCACAGGACCTGGCTGCTGCCATTACTATTGTGGGCGGACCATGGCTGTCAGCACATTAGGTTGCTCACCTCATGCTGGCTTAGACACGCCTCCAGACGCATCCTACCTGGGCTCGCTCACGCACACTACGCACGTGTCTGTGATTCCGGTGCACTCTCATTAATATGTATATGGCGCTACTGCGCCGGATATTCCATGCACCGCCGGCGCAGGCCTTACGCCGGCCTTGCGCCGAGCTTCATGAATCCCGGGGATTGACTAATTCAACAGCGACTTCATACACGTTTTCATTCTGTCCCCCGTAACTCCAAGATTTTACTGTGGACAATAACCATGATGGTAGATCGCTCCTCACAAAATATGTATGTTTCTGAATCACTGCAGTACATTTCCTTATTTGCATCTGCTGCTATCCCTCATTTTCATCATGTTATATCATTTGCATGTCATACAGGCCAGGGTATTTCTCAGCTTTCCACAAACATGCTTGGTGTGTCTCTCTGAACTGTCTCCACCTGGAAAATGGTTACTCATCACACACAGAGATCTACTTCAAAGTGAAAACAATTCTAAATCCCAGGGTGTGTGTCCTACTTTATATTTTACCCCAAAGATTCATTCTCCTTTCATTGTTTTCAGATATATCTTCAAGCTTCTACATCACATATCTTAGATTCCCTCAAGGTATAGCAATATATTGGTCAAACATACATCATATTAAATTCTTCATTACACATTATTTTGTATTCTTGCATGTTGTTTTTTTTATTTCTATCATACATTCTACCTTTGTACTATAACATGTCTGTATTCTGCTGTGATCTTGGCACAGATACAAAAATTCTTTACATCTATGTACATCTATTTATATATTTATCTTTTGCAATATCTGGGGCCTGTCTAATTTCTATCTTACTTTCTATCACATAATTTCACAACCAAATGATTAGGGAAAACAGTACTTATTTTACCAGAGTTTGTTTCACATGTGCCTTCTAAAAAATATAAATCTAATTTTGCCTTTTTTTTTTACATCTATGCAAAATGTTGTCTCTTATTTTTTTAAATACGAATCAAAATACTTTTATCAAACGTCACACTTTTATCTCACTCCATTTGTCCGCAACAAACAAACTTTTTAAACATGCTATATTTTCTGATATTCTGTTCTCAAGGTAACACTTACTTCCAGACATACCTTTTTGTCTTTGATTTTCATTAATTCTCCCTGCAAGTTACAGTGGCCTTTCAATACTGCCTTTACTACATTTGCAGAGGTAGAAACATTCCTTAGCTAGATTTGCATGTTTCTCTTTCTGTTCATGGTTATTTTATTGAAAGCTAATATAACCCAAGAAGATACTTATTTTCTTTTTGCTCCTCTTCTGTCATTATTCTCTTCATTAATTCTGTTTTTAAACTTATGTCATGTACTGTTTCTGATTCATGGTTAATCATGACCCTTGCCTCATGAATTTATAGAAGAAAGAACACATATTTCCATACATCATATCAGATGTGGTATAGTTTCAAAGATGTAATTTATAAGTTAAATCTATGCATTGAACACAGTATACATGGCTTACTTCTTTGTCAGCATGAGGTTGCCTTCCCTATAGTTTAATCCATTTTCATTGTTTCTTTATATACCTGATCCTGTAGGGTTAAATACTGCTCCTCCTCCTGCACCCCACACTGGGACTTAAAAGTCATACTCAGGATCTGTATGTGACCCAAGGAAAACAATACCAAATCATTCACAGATGTCCACCAAGTATCACCTCCATGTTTTGCATTTAAAGAGACACCCAATCTACAATTAAAAAAATATATAAAACATACTGTAGATGCCCATGGTGTACTTTTCAAAACAGAGAAATCAACCACATAACCACACATATGGGGACAGGGCATCATTAACATATGGAAAGCTGCTTGATTCACAGTTCTATGTAAAATCTGCTGAAAGGGATTAAAACACAATACTAGCTGGCCAACCATGTTTTAGGCCTTTCTTAACAGAAATATTATCAGACAGCCAGGTCGTTTAGTCATTTAGTCTAATCTGACTCTACATGAAATGAAAGCCTTGTGTTCTTGCAACTTTGCATTCATTATTTCAGTGATCCTGTTCATTTATTTTAGCGTCCGTCACTCCTACTCCTTTTATTCATTATTTCAGTGATCCTGTTCATTTACTTTAGCGTGTGTCACTCCTACTCCTTTTATTCATTATTTCAGTGATCCGGTTCATTTACTTTAGCGTCCATCACACCTACTCCTTTTATTCATTATTTCAGTGATCCTGTTCATTTACTTTAGCGTCCGTCACTCCTACTCCTTTTAGTCATTATTTCAGTGATCCTGTTCATTTACTTTAGCGTCCGTCACTCCTACTCCTTTTATTCATTATTTCAGTGATCCTGTTCATTTACTTTAGCGTCCGTCACTCCTACTCCTTTTATTCATTATTTCAGTGATCCTGTTCATTTACTTTAGCGTCCGTCACTCCTACTCCTTTTATTCATTATTTCAGTGATCCTGTTCATTTACTTTAGCGTCTGTCACTCCTACTCCTTTTATTCATTATTTCAGTGATCCTGTTCATTTACTTTAGCGTCTGTCACTCCTACTCCTTTTATTCATTATTTCAGTGATCCTGTTCATTTACTTTAGCGTCCGTCACTCCTACTCCTTTTATTCATTATTTCAGTGATCCTGTTCATTTACTTTAGCGTCCGTCACTCCTTCTCCTTTTATTCATTATTTCAGTGATCCTGTTCATTTACTTTAACGTCTGTCACTCCAACTCCTTTTATTCATTATTTCAGTGATCCTGTTCATTTACTTTAGCGTCTGTCACTCCTACTCCTTTTATTCATTATTTCAGTGATCCTGTTCATTTACTTTAGCGTCCGTCACTCCTTCTCCTTTTATTCATTATTTCAGTGATCCTGTTCATTTACTTTAGCGTCTGTCACTCCTACTCCTTTTATTCATTATTTCAGTGATCCTGTTCATTTACTTTAGCGTCCGTCACTCCTACTCCTTTTAGTCATTATTTCAGTGATCCTGTTCATTTACTTTAGCGTCTGTCACTCCTACTCCTTTTGGCCATTATTTCAGTGATCCTGTTCATTTACTTTAACGTCTGTCACTCCTACTCCTTTTATTCATTATTTCAGTGATCCTGTTCATTTACTTTAGCGTCTGTCACTCCTACTCCTTTTAGTCATTATTTCAGTGATCCTGTTCATTTACTTTAGCGTCCGTCACTCCTTCTCCTTTTATTCATTATTTCAGTGATCCTGTTCATTTACTTAAACGTCTGTCACTCCTACTCCTTTTAGTCATTATTTCAGTGATCCTGTTCATTTACTTTAGCGTCTGTCACTCCTACTCCTTTAGGCCATTATTTCAGTGATCCTGTTCATTTACTTTAACGTCTGTCACTCCTACTCCTTTTATTCATTATTTCAGTGATCCTGTTCATTTACTTTAGCGTCCGTCACTCCTTCTCCTTTTATTCATTATTTCAGTGATCCTGTTCATTTACTTTAGCGTCCGTCACTCCTACTCCTTTTATTCATTATTTCAGTGATCTTGTTCATTTACTTAAACGTCTGTCACTCCTACTCCTTTTATTCATTATTTCAGTGATCCTGTTCATTTACTTTAGCGTCCGTCACTCCTACTCCTTTTATTCATTATTTCAGTGATCCTGTTCATTTACTTTAGCGTCCGTCACTCCTACTCCTTTTATTCATTATTTCAGTGATCCTATTCATTTACTTTAGCGTCCGTCACTCCTACTCCTTTTAGTCATTATTTCAGTGATCCTGTTCATTTACTTTAGCGTCTGTCACTCCTTCTCCTTTTATTCATTATTTCAGTGATCCTGTTCATTTACTTTAGCGTCCATCACTCCTACTCCTTTTATTCATTATTTCAGTGATCCTGTTCATTTACTTTAGCGTCTGTCACTCCTACTCCTTTTATTCATTATTTCAGTGATCCTGTTCATTTACTTTAGCGTCCATCACTCCTACTCCTTTTATTCATTATTTCAGTGATCCTGTTCATTTACTTTAGCGTCCATCACTCCTACTCCTTTTATTCATTATTTCAGTGATCCTGTTCATTTACTTTAGCGTCCATCACTCCTACTCCTTTTATTCATTATTTCAGTGATCCTGTTCATTTACTTTAGCGTCTGTCACTCCTTCTCCTTTTATTCATTATTTCAGTGATCCTGTTCATTTACTTTAGCGTCCGTCACTCCTACTCCTTTTATTCATTATTTCAGTGATCCTGTTCATTTACTTTAGCGTCACTCCTACTCCTTTTAGTCATTATTTCAGTGATCCTGTTCATTTACTTTAGCGTCCGTCACTCCTACTCCTTTTATTCATTATTTCAGTGATCCTGTTCATTTACTTTAGCGTCCGTCACTCCTACTCCTTTTAGTCATTATTTCAGTGATCCTGTTCATTTACTTTAGCGTCCGTCACTCCTACTCCTTTTGCAGCATCAGTGTCTTCTCTACTGAATCTTGCCTTTGCATTATATAGCCAAAGTATATGATATTTTGGTTTAATATTAGTGCTTCCAGTGAACAGCTTGAATGTTTTTACCTTATGTATCAGCTGACTTATTCTTCTCACAGTGCATGGAAATCTCCAAAGTTTTTTTTTCCAAAATCACAGTTCAGAAGCACTGATACAATGTATTTACAGAAAGTATAAACATCACAACTGCAACCCTCAAAATAGAGGAACTGCAACTGTGAAGCAGTAGAAATTATTACTAAGTCCAAGGCTGGGGGACTTGGCAGCATTGCCTCTAATAGGAGCACAGCAACCTCATAGCATATGCCATCAAGAATATGGCAATTAAGATCCATACTGGGGAAGAGATGGACATTTAAGACCCCTGCAAAAATGTTTCATTTGTACAGGTGGCGGTTACAGAACTCACCGTCTTTATCCATCAGTTTTTTTGGTACTTTGTTTTAATGCTTCCTATATCAATACCATTTATAGTTATACGGCGGTCTCCCCACTCTAAGGAACAGAACCCATCCTACCCAGTGCAACAGTCCCCTCAAGGGAATAAATTAAATTTGAGAAACTGCCCAACTTGATTGTCCAGTAGTAATGAGGACTTACCTTGCCTGATGAATAGAAACATCTTCCACTTAATACGGCAGTCTCCCCACTCTAAGGAACAGAACCCATCCTTCCCTGTGCAACAGTCCCCTCAAGGGAATAAATTAAATACGTGAAAGTATGTACTTTAAAACCACTGTCTGTAGATATAATAGTGTGTAATAATCTAGGTTGTAAATTTACTCTTACTAGCCAGGACAGCCAGCAACCAAAACTATCTGTTCCCAAACCTGGTCTCCCTTCTCCTATTAATCTCTGTTTTTAACTCCTATCCTACCCTACTCGAACTCTAAACCTGCTGCCTTCCTTTCTCTCTCCCAACAGATGCTACTACTGCTATTCAGCCTGTGTCCACTAAATGGCAACATTTTTCCTAGACCTATCCTACTGTCTCTAACCACAACTTACAGGCATCCCGATTCCCATATCTTGTATTAACTTTAGTCCCACTCTATCCTCCCACCTTTTATTCTCCACTACCTAACCAATCTGTATATTCTAATGACTATCAAGGCTTTGTGTCATCTACCTCTCCCCAGCTATACTTCCCTTAGCAATCTGCTCCTCTGATTGTTCTCCTAGGGTTCACTTCTTCTGTGGCTCATCCCACTCCGTTTGCCCTACTAAGCTCCCCTACCCCCAAATTCCACCCACCCCCAGTGGTCCTAAACTTATACACCACTTGCCACACCCCTTTACACTAACACCAATCAAAAACTAATCCCCCTTAAAGTGCTAATACTTATCTCCCATCAGTCATCATCTTACTATTCTATCTGCAAGTATCCCTACATATCCACCTCATCCAATTTGTATCTGCAATGCATCCACCAATGGCCCAAATATGCTACAAACCATTACTAATATTATCACTCCTAACTATTCTAACTATACCCTATCTACTTACTCTCTATGAACACCATAAATCTCTAGGATTTCACAACCCCAATAGGTACACCTCTTTACCAACACTTAAGCTTCCTCATAGTCTCAACAATTCGTTCTACCAAGCTAGGTATTCAATGGCCATGTATCATAGACTCACTCACATCTCCTACTATATCCCAAAAAGCAGAAGATTCCAAAATCTAACTTGTAAACTTTTACAACACTCCCTAAGAGTACAACTCCACTCCCTTTTAGATGGTGACATACACCCAACCCCTGGTCCAATCTCAAGCACAACTACAAAGCCTAATACACCAACTTCCACTTATATATACCTGCTTACCAGGCCCCCCAACTCTCTCCTCATGGCTCACCTTAATATCCAAAGCATCAATAACAAAATAGCTCACCTGCATGCCCTTATAGATGTACATTCTTTTGACATCCTCTGTCTCACTGAAACATGGCTTAACCCATCAATACAAGACATTGTAGTTATTCCCCCTGGCTACAATATCCTGAGACTTAACTGTAATGCTTATAAGGGTGGTGGAGTAGCGATACTTTACAAAAATGGATTACAAGTAACCTCACTAGACCCCAAACATCCCGTTTTCAGTAATGCAGAGATTCTTATATCTAAAATTCAGCTCAACAAATGTAAAGCCATATATATAATCTGTATCTACCTTCCCCAGACAATAATACTAACACATTAGAGGCCATCCTCAGCTGGCTCTGAACCAACTACCCACAAAAAACTATAATACTTGGTGACTTGAATATAAACTGGAATTCCTTTGCATCTGAGCAGCCTTCTGCTCACATTAACTTATATGTTTTTACCCAAACCATCACATCTCCTACATGAACCAATAAACTTAACAATAAAACAAGCACCCTAGACTGGATTTTCACTAATACTCGCCAACAAACTTACAAAGCAAGCACTCTCCCTGAGGACATAAGCGACCACTCACTCACCTATATAATCAGATATAAAACTGAGTCTCCAAACTCAACCATCTATAGGACTATAAGGACTAACAAAAACTTTAACCCTGTTAGCTTCCAAACTGAACTTAGAGCTTGTGACTGGTCACCCCTGAAACACCTCTCATTAGATGATGCAGTCAAATACTTCAATTAAAAATTCCTAGCCATACTAGATTGTCATGCTCCAGTACGCAAAATTAGAATTAGAACTAAACCAGTCCCATGGCTCACCAGAGCTACCAAACAAAAAAATCCTCCAAAGAAATGAACTATGGACCAAATGGCAGTCAACAAAAAGCCCTTCAGAACACTTACAGTTCAGACAGCTAAGAAATGAAACAAAAAAGCCATTTTGTCTGATAAAAGAAACTATTACTGCCAGCTTGAACAAACCCACCAAAATAATCCTCAAAAATTCTGGTCAGGCATCAATAACCTCCTACACCCAGGATGCTCATGCACTCCTACTCCCTCCAACTCTGATCACAACAATCCCACACAAATAGCCAACTCATTTAACACTTTTTTTACAGAAACCATTCAATCCCTGGCCAACCAGCTATCCCCTAGCACCACATTCTCTATGACTGCCATCACCAATAACGCCCCTCTATTTCATTTTCAGCCAGTTCCTACATCCTATGTCTGTAACCTTATCTAGAAACTTAAACCCACCACACTCTCTGCAGATCTACTACCTGCAGAATACCTGCAAAAATCAGCTAAAGTTATAGCCTACCCCATATCCATCCTCATTAATAGAACTATTTCCAAAGGAACCATCCCATCAATCTGGAAGGTTTCTCACATTATCCCCCTGCATAAAGGTGATAACTGCAAGGAGTATTCCAACTACAGGCCCATAGCCACATTATCCCATTTGGCTAAAGTAATGGAGAAATGTATTCATATGCAACTCTTAACCCACCTACTTGAAAACAATTTACTAGCCACCTGCCAACATGGCTTTAGACCATTTCATAGCACCACCTCTGCTCTCTTATCCTTTACTGACCACAGTGATAGAAACAAGGACACTCTATCCTCAGCCCTCTTTACTGATCTGTCAAAAGCCTTTGACATGGTTAACCACCACCTCCTCATAAACACACTTAAAATCCTGTCATTGGATGCTCTCGTTATACAGTGGTTCCAATCCTATTTAAATAATAGGCAACACTTATATGCTCTGCCATTTCTCCATCAGACCTTCAGTCTTTAACCCAAAAGACCTTTAGCACAGTTGAAAATTGGCTTCAACATTGGTGTCTTATCCTAAACCCAAACAAAACAAAAATGCTATTATTCACCCCCATCCGCAGAGCCTCCCCACTCAGCTTTACCATAACTTCTAGTAATGGAACTATAATATCTCCTGATCCTACTACAAAACTACTTGGGGTATTAACTGATAACCTCTCTTATGAGCCTCACATTAATATCACTATAAAAACAGTGAATAAGAAATTAGGTTCCCTCTACAGGATCAAACCCTTTCTGACCCCTCTAGTCAGGGTCACCATTGCCCGCACCCACCTTATCTCTACCCTGCTTTATGCCTCCCCTATCTACACTAAAATATGTAAAAGTAATCTGAGCAAACTGTCTACCTCTTACAACAATATTGCCAGATTTGCAGCTGGGTCCCCCTATAGAACCCACCATTGTATCAATCTGAATCAACTAGGCTGGTTAGAATTGCCAGATCTAATACGTTTTAATCAACTAATAGTAGCCCATAAGATCCTTTATCAACCATACTCACTTCCCTAGTAACCCCCTATAACAATCTCAAAACCCTATGCTCATCTAACAAACTTCTAGTACAAATAACTAAATCTAACAATTCAGCTGGCAACACTCTGTTCTCTAATACAGTGGGTATAACCTGGAACAGCCTCCCAAATCACCTATCCTCCCTATCCTCAGCCAATCTATTTAAAAGCAAACTTAAACCCTACCTTAAATCACACTGGCTATGCCCCTGTACTAACCCAGACTAACGGCTAACCCTTCCCTTGATACCCAGCTTATTATGGGCATTATCTTGTGTCCTCTCTATTGATAATAAAGTGTGTTTGACTATTCAAAGGATTAATGTGCATGCATTTATGTTTATATGGTTGAATGATTAACCATAGCCATATTACACTTGGATCTCTTGTGAGACTTTACAGAATAAGTGTATCCGAGTACTTTTTTTCTTCCTATGAAAACTCATGGCTATTAGTCACTAGTATTTTAGTTTGAAATTGTTCTGTGACTTTATAACTAAAATTGTCTCTTAGATATACTTGCATTATTAATACAAATAACTGTTTGCATTAGTTGCTTTCCTATTCAAATGCTAAATCCTAAGACATGTAATGTGTGCCAGAGATTTGTAATGTCCTAATTTCTTTGTAGATATCTATGTCTTGGTGTACTTTTTTATGTTGTGGAGCTTTTCTGAAAATGGACATATTTCCAGCTGGACTAGCCCGGTCAACAAATGTATAGTAATAAAATAATAATAATATAGTTATTACATTCATCAGTAGCACCAGATGATGAAAGGCATATGGAGATGAAAATATGGACAACTCCTTGGAAAAAAGCTACAGTTGGAAAAAATGAGCATAAACAGAATCAAGGATACTTAATATACATTAACCACCACCTGTGTTGCTAAAGAGAAATGTAAACTGAGTTTGCAGGTGTTAAGTTGCAACAAAGTCATAACGTGTACAACCATTGTTCCACAAAGGCCCAGAAAATGGTTTAGGATATAATACCTTCACCTCTACAGTCCCACATGAAGATGCAGTTAAGCTAAATGTTAATTAGTACTCAAAATTAAAAAAACAACAACTTTGTAATGGTATTCTGTCATTTTTCCTGTATAAAATTAATATAATATGGCTGGAATACCAGCCTATAGACATGAAGCCCCTTTCTATTCACTTCCTACATATTACCTGAAGACAAATAATCCCAGTGACAGGCAAAGTACAATCATATACTAATCTGGGGTGACCCTTCATCATTCTCTCTTTTGAGAGGAAGATTGGTCTCAACAATTCTTATTCCTCTGGATATAGTGCTTTTTATCAGGAATCATTAAAAAAATCCCTAAGAAACAACTATTCCATTTACTTGATGTGGAAGGAACATGGTTGGAACGGTTGCGTTTTCTTTATTTACTCTTCATTTTAATCACTTGACACCATTCTATGCATTCCATATTTCAATCTCAAAAATAAATTTAGATGTAAACAACCAGGGCTACCATAACCTCAATTCTGGTAAATCAATTCTAGCTCCTTGGAGAAAAAAAATAAAATACAAAGTAAGATCACATCTCATACCATAACAAGACTTTCAATTTCTATCAAGGTATGGATATATACATATAAAAATAAAGAATTTATTGGCATCTTACTAATACTTGTACATATTTTGTTTTTTAGGATCTACGCACAGCTTTTTTGCAAGACCATAAATAAAGATGTAACCAAATTTTGGGAGACATGACATTGTTCTTCAAGGAGGTTTTGGCAAAAGACAATGACTTAGAGGCTGAAATTGCACAGGTGAATATGATGAGATTAATAGGTCAAACCAGTGAGCCAAACATCATAGAGCAGGGCCCAGCTCTTAAATGACCACAAAGAAAGAGCAGGAAGGAGGTGTCAGTTCAAGATCCCAGGGACAACTGTCAGCAAATCTCATCAGGTATGGAGGCAACAGGAGCAGCTGTTAATCAAGGGATTCCTCAGCTGGTGGTGACAAATTAATACTTAGAGACATTTATTGAAACACTTAATGATGAAGGAAGGGTTAGGCTAGCTCAAATAGTAGGAGCAATTTTGGATCTCAATACAACCAGTGAGGATAGACATCTTCTGCCGAACAAAGAAAACAGAGACATTGCTACTACTCTTCCATTTCCTTTAATACCAGCAGTGTCATCCAATACAGGTACCTTGTGCAGAATTAGAGCACAGCAATGTTATTACCAACAGCAAGGATAACATTCTGGGAAAAAAAAAAAGGCTCAGAGATTCCAACTCATATATCACAAACTGTGAAAGAAAAGATTTGGATGTGCAAGTTTATAGACTTATTTGACCTAATTAATGCAGAGGGAATACAGAGGATCATGGACACTGACCGTAGAGCATCCAAAGACCTCATAGAAGCATTAGTTCTGCTGGGTAGAAAGCACTCTAAGAATTCATAGCTGAAGTCTTTGGACAGCTGGGTAGTAGGATTTATACACTATATAGTGGTAGTCATAGAAAAATGCCCTTTGCTGGCTACTACTTCACTTGGATATTTTTTAATAGAGATACTCTTGTCCTAAAAGGGGTATGATATGGTAGTATTATGACCAAAGGTTCAGTAAACTAAAAGGAAAGGACAGGGAATTCAAATGGGAGACCAGACATGCTGACAGCTGGCTCACTGTCAATGTAGATAAACAAATGAACACAGTCAATCAGAGGATTACCATCTCTTCAAAGACAAATCCTATTTGGCCTTTCAATTCTGACAACTGCGGCTGGCTTTCATAAAATTTTCCTCACATTTACAATATTTTTAGAGAGGGATAATCTGCCATAAGATGCTGAAAGTGGCATAATGACCTTAAAAGTACTTTTAAATTAATCCAGATTTCAGAAAAAAAAAATCAGATTAATCCAGAGGCAACAGTAGACAAGAGGAAAATTAAATTTTAGTGGCTTTAACACAACTCATCAGAAATGCAGATTCAGAACAGACTATGTGGAGACATTCTCCTATTAAAATAGCAGTTCTAAAATAAATTCTAAAGAAATACTCATTTCAATCAATCACCAATTTTTATCATTGAAGACATTACTACTGTGTTTTCCATAAGATCCAATGCACAAAACACAATCACAATCAGCAAAAATCTAACATCAGTAAAGGGAAAGGAACATACAGTTCAGTATCTCATTTCCAAAGAAATACAAGGAAGGTTCAACAGTCCATTTGGGGTTCCTCCTTATGAACCATTCATCACTTTCCCTTTAGGCATGATTCCCAAAAAGAAACCAAGTGAGTACTTATTAATCCATCAGCTATCATATCCAGAAGGTCTATGAGTCAATGATGGCATAGATAAAAAAGACTCAAGAGTTTATTATTCAACACTAGATAGATAATGCAGTTTCCATCATAAAAGCAATCAGAAATAATGATTTGCAAAAGCAGGCATACAGTCTGCTTTTCATTTGCTACCCACAAAACCTCAGGACTGATGCCTGCTAGGCATGATATTCAATATCAGCTATTTTTTAATACAACAATGCCTATGGGGTGATTGATGACATATGTGTTTGACAGTTTCATCAATGCTTTGCTTTGGTGCTAGAAACAGTTGACTCCATTTTGCAATGTGCAATACCTAGATTCCATAATCTTGTGAAACAGTGACACTCAAATCATGGAAAGCCTTCAGGCTTTCATCAAAGTATGCAAGTGACTAGGTGTTCTTTCAATGGGAAAGAATATAGAAGGTCTACTTAAAGTGTTAACATTTCTGGATATAGCATAACACATAGAAAAACATTTAACAGGACAATTGCAGACTTTTGACATGGAAGTTGCAAGAAGCATCACAGGGTCAACATTAACATCAGAATTAGAGAAGACCTTAGATTATCTCAGTTGCACTTTTTCCCTTACCAGCACTCCTGTGATTCTATCCGGCCCTACTCACACCTATAGCTACAATATTCTGATCGTACCCACTCTACCATTCTTTACTTCTCTTCTGCAGATTCCGACAATTTCCTGTGATTTCTTCTGCTAGTCTTGTTGATATGGGTATCCTGAGACAGTGTAGCAACTGCCTCATGTACACAGACAACCCTCTTCTTCTACCACCTAGGAACGCAATTTGTGAGAGATGCAATTACATTAAGAACCTATAATCCTTGCTGTCTCAATCACAAGCCAGTACATCTGGGACTGAGTAGGATGTCTGCACAACGCCTCATCTCTAACACCACCCACACCTGTACAGTACATTCCTACATATGTGGAGGTTCTCAACAATAATATACCTAAACAAAAGAGACCTCTGAGGCAAAAGCACACACACATATCACAACCCACCACACCAAGCACCACACACAGTGCACATGCCTGTGTCTCACAGCCTCTAAGGAACAGCCACAAACCCAACTTACTAGTCATAGGAGATTCTATCATGAGACACACAGATGTGCCCATCATCAGACTAAACAAGGGGTAAGATATATTAAGTTGCTTGCCAGGTGCTAGAATCTCACGCACTCAAGTCTCTCAACAACAGGTACTGTTATGACTCTGTCATAGTCCATGTTGGTGTGAATGACTTGAGACATACCTCTCTGGACTATATGAAGAGAGACATGACTGAGATTGCTGAATATGAGTATCCCATGCAGGTATGTCCCTAGTCTTAAGCAGCATCCTACCATCACCCAGAATGATGCCTCAGTACAAACAGAAAATGACTGACTTTAACAATTGGCTTAGTTTCTGGTGTCATTACAAGGGAATCCAGTACCTGACAGCCTGAAAGGACATGACTGACAGACCACAATGCTTTGCCAGAGATGGCCTTCATCTGTCACCCTGGGCTTCAGGCTTCTGGGAAAGGCTCTTGCCTCCCCCATAGTGCATTTTTTTAGGCAAAGTCATAAGGACAAAATTGGAAAATTCTTCTAAATGAAATTTAAAGGTCATGCTGCTAAACGGTAGGAGTCTTTACATGAAACTGCACTTATTGCAAGCATTCCTCGCCCTGTAAGATGCTGACATTTGCGCAGTCACTTAAACCTTGTTCAAAGCTGTGGAGAGCACCTGAGCCATGCCAGATTACTTATTCTACCATTCTTTCAGACACCAAACAGGGGGCTACAAAGCAAAATAAGGTGGAGTTTCAATATTTATCAAAGATATACACACCTCCAGGCAGGTCAAACAGTATGATGCAAAGGAGACATTCCAGGTGCAGTTAACTGTTGACAAAACACATATTCAAATCATAGCTAGCTACAGACCCCCAACCATGACTCAGGAGGCCCATTACACCTATTTGGAATTACTTGAATCCATAAAGATTCAACCCTCTACCCTCATCCTGGGCTACTTTAACTACCCAACCATAGAGTGGAAAACCTATTCTAGCTCAAACATGAATGCCCAGAGATTCCTCAACTTTGTCATTGCTAAGCCATTGGATCAGCTGGTCAATGCCCCATAAGAGGTAAAAATATCCTGGACCCGGTACTAACCAACATGATCAGCCACTGTAGCACCTCTACAGTGTCATCCTCCCTGGTAAGATTCGACCATACAGCAATCACTTTCGAAGTTACCATTTCCACTGATGCCAGGGTCGAAAAAAAAACTTTTCCAAAGCTGACTACAACCTCCTCAGAGTAGCTGTAAGCAGTTTCACAGCCACCAACCCTGCAGTTGAATCAAGCACTAATGTCCAAGCCTACAACAAAAAACTATATGAGCACCTATATAGCTGCATGGACCTAGCAATACCTGACAGGACCAAATTATCTTCCTAAAGGAACAGTAAACCTGTGTGGTGGACAGCAGCAATAAACAGACTCTATAATAAAGGGAAAAAATTGCTGTCCAGGACCAAGAAGGAGCAGGTGCCAAGTTGGAAGCAATCTCTTCTTTGTCTAGACAAGCAAATAAGGTCACTGGTGAAATCCTCTAAGGCTAACTTCGAGTCCAAATTGGCCACATCCACTAAGGACAGTCACAAGGCCTTCTTTGCATACGTCTGCATTCTCAAAGGTAACTACCAAATCTGCTCTGAATTGGTGGTCAAGAATACCACATACACAAATGCCATAAGTATAGCCAACCAGCTGGCAGACAAATTCAGTAAAAACTTCACCCCCCTGTCCATCCCATCAGTAAACCAGGACATACACAGCACCTGCCCTCCTCTCCTCATTACCAGGGAGCAGATTATAAATGCCCTTTCAAAGGCAAAAAATACAGCCTCCATGGGACCCGGCAACATCCCTGGCTGTATCCTATATGAACTCAGGCAAGAGCTCTTAGCACCACTAGGCACCCTATTCAACCAAAGCCTGTGAACCAGGTTTGTCCTAGCAGAGTGTAGGACAGCCACTGTCATCCTTCTGCACAAAGGTGGATCATCCACCAACCAAGGCAATTATAGGCCCATCAGCCTAACTAGCCTGATCTAGAAGACCATGGAATCATTATCATGGACCTTATAAACAAGGACATTGGCAAGCTCCAAATGCTTGATCCCACACAGTTTGGTTTTGTCATAGGGAGATCATGCCTGTTAAACTTGGTCGCCTTCCTTGAAACAGTCACCAAAGCCATGGATGAGGGCAAGACAGTGCACACCGCCTACCTTGACCTTGCCAAAGCCTTTGACACTATTCCCCACTCGGGTATAATCAATAAACTCTCCCAGCTAGGTATGAACCCATATGTTATCAGATGGGTACCTAAATGGTTCACTGATAGAACCCACTCAGTCAAAATAGGGGAAGCCACCTCTAGTAGTAGACACATAACAAGCGGCGTACCCCAGGGATCCATCTTGGGGACTCTACTGTTTGGGATTTACTTTTCTGAGGTGCAAGCCAAAGCCAGTGGTTTGTGGCTTACCAAGTTTGTAGGTGACTGCAAGCTGGGCACTGTCATAAATTCCTCTAGTGATATGAACATCCTCCAAGAGGGTCTTAACCAAACTAATGACTAGTGTAAGAAACATGACCTCAAACTGAATGCCAAGAAATTGCATCATTATTCCCTTTGGGGAAAATGGTGTCCCCACTAATTATCACGTTAATAACAATGTACTAAGCATGCAATTAGTCATGAGGGATTTGGGCACTCAAGTTGATAGCAACCTGACTTCTGACCACTATATTGCCTCTGTTGTACAGAAAGCTTTCTACATGGCCCACCTCATAAGTAAGGATATTTCATCCAGGAACAAGGAAGTCCTAACATCCCTGTACTCCTCCCTTATCAGACCCATTATCAAATACAATGCCCCCATTTGTCATGTACCTTGCCAAACACATGCAACAGTTGGAGAGACCACAGAGGTTCTTGACCAGGAAAAGTCAAGGTCTCAAACACCTATCCTATACAGATAGGCTAAAAGCCCTGTCCCTCTACTCAGTCTCGTAAAGACTGCTCAGAGGTGACCTGTGTCTGGCATACAAAGCCATCTCAGACTCAGCCATGATGGAGTTGCTCCATATCCATAAGTCAAGCTCCACTCACGCAACCAGTATGCAAGGTCTCAACCTGGTCTGTGACATCAATAGAACTTGTTACCGGGATAGATTTGTGTCCCAACAACTCCCCCATCTGTGGAATAGACTTCCTCTCCATGTCAAGCAAAGTACCTCACTAGCCCTCTTTAAGAGGAACCTGGAGGACTGGATGGGAAACAGAAAATATACCCCTGGGATCCTACCTGTATCCCTGCTGGACAGGGAAAACAGGTGCTGATTTTTTGGGAACATGGGTGAAATTCTTGGCTAGACTTATAAGGGCCTCTGGGCCAATAGCCTAGTATCATCCTATGAACCCTATGGGCCAGTTTCTTCCTGAATCACAATGGCATATCTTTTGGGAAGGACAATTTTGTAAAAATGAAAGACTTCAATTATTCATTGATGCTTCTGCCAAATTATGTATAGGAGCTTATTTCAATGGGCACTGGTTCTCAGATCCTTGCACAAAAACCTGTCCCATTCAATAAAAACATCATATTTTTACAGATTTTCCCTATTTGGATCCCATTCATATGGCATAATATTCAGATCTGACAACAAAGCAGTAGTTGAAGTGCTCATCTAAAAGTCAATCAAAAATTTTTACAGTTGACTCTGTATTAAAATTTTTAGTGATAATTTCTTTGAAGATCAACTTGTCTTTCACAGCAGTACACATTAATAAATCTAAAAGCAAATTAGATGACATGCTTTCTTGATTGCAGGTTCTTCAATTCAAATGTTTATCTCCACAATCAGATCTACTTCCCCTGTCCAATTCCAGAAAGAATCTGGATGACTGTAGAAGGTAACAACATCATGGTTTTGGAATCCTTGGTCTAAAAGCAGTAGGAGAGCATACTCTGAAGCAATTGAACAGTCTGGCCAATTTTTCAGCAGCTTACAATTTCAAAATAGAGAGTGGTCTTTCCAAACTATGCTTTGATATCTACATCCCTGTAATGATAGGAGCCTCACCCTAGCCACAGTTAGAATCCACTTGCAGACTTAAGTTTATTTGCTAGAATATTTGAAGCTCCTGATGTCACTAAGAATTGCAGAATGTTCATAGCATTCAAAGGGTGGGCCATGGAAAAGAGCTTAAAATGTGACAAAATACATCCTCTATGTTCAGCATTATTGAAATCCAACTTTATCAATTTACATTCTTGGCCTGATTCACATTACAGTTTTTGCCTCTGGCCCACTGTATTCTCTTAAGTTTATTTTGGTGCTTTCAGGGTCAGTGAATGATAGGCATCCCAAATGGGTAGATGTAGTTTGCATACAGAAGTCTGTCTTAATTTGGATTAGGAGATCCAAAATAGGCCAGTCCAGGCAGGGTTGCCAAGTCACATTTCAGAGAAGCAATGATTTTTTTTACTTGCTCACCAATGGGTCATAATTTTCAAGGATCTAATGCCACACCCAAACATTATCAATATTATATTTATCATCAAAGATGGCTGAATCATTAATAACAATGTAATTTCAAATCAACTCAAGCAAGTATTAACTCATTTAGGGAATTGCCCTAAGACTTACACCTCTCCACTCACTCAGAATATGATAAGCTTTTGATAACAGCGTCAGAGCAGTTCACGAAAGTCTACAAAGGATTAGGCAGGTGATCCTTTAATGCTTAAGACACATATATCAGTACAACCACAACTGATTTAAAATTCTTTTCATTCACTTTCAGAAGTGAAGGCCTTTTTCATCCTGGGAACTCCTTCATATCTCAAGCCCATTCAAGAGCTTAAATCTGACCTAGTGTCTCAAATCTCAGGTTAGACCCAGAGGTGCCAGAAGCTGTTGAAGACTGGGTGAGAGGGGCACTTAGTGATCTAAAAAGGGCAATTTTTTTGACAACAACATAGGTTTACTTGGAGGACATTTTAAGCTTAGCCAATTTCCCTTTTGGTGCTTGAATTAACATTTCCTGATTGGTCTTACCTAGCCCATAGTCTGCCTGCATTCCTATCTAGCCACAAACATACATTCCTGCAGCATTCCACAAATCCAACGTCCATGCAAATAAGCAATGGCAACTTTTAGGTCATGACTCAGACTTGAACAAGATTTGAGATGCGACTTTCATGGCTAGGTGTACTGTGCATCTCAAAGTCCATTTAGATTTGGATATACATTAACAAAAATACCTCCATCCTTCACTTACCAGAAGTACTATCACAGCTTCAGGGGAACTGTGAAAAATGCTGAAGGATTATTTTCCTGTAATATATGTGTGTGTGTGTGTGTGTATGTGTGTGTATATATTCTTTTTTATTTTATTTTTTTTATTTTTACATTTGTATATATAGTATTTGGGAACATTGCCATTGTATATGGCAAAGGATTCCTCTGGATACTTCGGCTTTGCATAACAGCAACATCAACACAATGAATGCTAGACACGACATTACAGGGACCTCTTCTAAATGAACAATATTACCAATTTTGCAGTGTTTTACCTTGCAAAAACATGCACAATCTTTTTTGCCACAGCCCTGCGATGAAGAAAGTTGGATAGCAGGGCTGTACCATTCACTACTTCCATATCCATAAGGAGTATTACTGTGTAATACTAAGAAAAAAGTAAATGCTATTTACAAAGCAAAGTACATAATCATTCCACAGGCAGTGCCCCCAGGTTCTCTTTGGCCTTCCAGCGTACCCCTTGCTCTACCTTAGCTCAGCAACTAAATAAATTCTGCCTGGCACACTCTCGACAAGGGAAAACAAGGACACAAAAGGGAAAGAAAAAAGTCTTAACCAGAAGAGGTTCGACCTCAAACCAAGTTGTTTCTTGTCACTTATCCTCAAAGATTGATGGAAAATAGGTCGCTCATCCGTCCGGTGTGCTGCCCTTCTACATCAGGCTGTGGATAGTTGCTGTGTCACAAAAATCATGACTTGGTCTTTGAGCTAGCCCCTCACAGTGGCTGCAAGCCCAGCTGCCCACCTCTCCAATTAAATTTTGTAGGCTGCATCCACCCCCTCTCTTTGCTTCTTTTCAGCTCAGTAGTTTGATTGACGGGAAGCCTTTCAAAACCCATCCACACATGGGCTGAGCCCGTTTGCTTGTGTATTACACACACACACACTTTTGAGCCATTAAATTCAATTCTGACGGGCTGTTTCAAAGAGCTGACGTCATCACATGCGCGATGACATCAGCTGAAAAGCCAGAAAAAAATTTAAACTAAAAACATCAGGAAATGGGTATTGTTTCTATACATAAATGGGAGGGGTGCACCTCCCCCCTCACTCTATGGTTCCGGTGCCCATGGTTAGACCAAACCAAATTCGAGGTTGCTTGGAAAAGAATTCCTGGATTATGATGGACTCATATACTTACTCATCTTTCCTGGTACATTCAAATCAAGGGAACCCATCACACAATCATAGGTGCGTACTAGGCTAATGGCCCTGGAGCCTTTACAAGCCTAGCCCATAGAAGTGCCCTAGCATTGTGCCACCCATTAGTTCCCAGTGCCTCTGTCAAGTACAGCCACTGAAGTGATCCCTGGGGTGAACTTTCTATTTCTCATCCACTCATCAAGATTTCTCTTTAAGAGGGCTTGTGAAGTGCTCTGCTTGACATGTATGGGAAGTCTATTCCAGAGCATGGGCAGTCTCTGGGTTATGAACCTGTCCCTCCAGCATGTTCTGTTGATTGTGGTAATGGGGTTGAGGTCTCTGGACCGTGTGGTGCAGAGGGATTGGGATTTCTTTAGATGTAGCATTTCTAACAGAGCTGTGTCAGACATGGCTTTGTAAGTCAAGCAGAGGTCACTTTTTAGTAGACAATATGAGACAGAGAATAGCTGGAGTTTTTTGAGTCTGTCCATGTAGGATATGTGTGCAAGGCCTAGGATCCTCTTTGTGAGGTACTTTTGTGGCCTTTCCAGCTGTTGCATGTGTCTAGTGAGGTACATGCCAAATGGGGTATTATACTTGATGACTGGCTTAATGAGAGAAGAGTAGAGAGAGATGATGACCTCTTTCTTCCTGGATGCAAAGCTCTTGGTAATGAGATGTGCCACATAGGACTTTCTGACCATAGTGGCAATGTGGTGGTTGAAGGAGAGGTTGCTGTCGACCTGTGCCCCCAGATCTCTTATAATGCCTTCAGTGTTTAGTGGGCTCCCATGGATGTGGTAATTAGTGGGAACTGGGTTTTTCCCAAAGGGGATGATGACACATTTTTTGGCATTAAGCTTAAGGCCATGGTTTCGACACCAGTCATTGGTCTCAGTGAGGCCTTTCTGTAGGATGTCTACATCACTTGGGGAGTTAATAATGGCTCCCAGCTTGCAGTTGTCTGTCAACTTGGTCAGCCAGAGCCCCTCCATGTTGGCCTGGACTTCTGAGAAGTAGATGCCAAACAGGAGAGGATGCAGTACCGAACCCTGTGGGACACCACTCGTGACTGGTCGGCGGTCTGACTTGGAGTCCACTACTTTCACAATGTGGGTTCTATCTGTGAGCCATTTTACAACCCACCTAGTGGTATAGGGGTTGAGAGATGACTGTAGCAGTGCACCATTTGGTAGGGATGAAGCCTGAGGTGAGGCTGTGATTGAACAGGGCACAAAGATGTGGTGCCAGTTCAGTTTGTAGTTCACGTAGAACATATCCAGGGATATTGTCAGGTCCCATGGAAGCTGTATTCTTGTCCATGGGCAATGCAGCTTTAACCTGTGTTGCAGTAATGCTGGGTGCCTGGCATTCCTCCGGTAGAGGGGTAAAGTTGGCACTGAATCTGTCGGCCAGTATGTTGGCAATATCTGTTTTCCAATACTAAGTCTATATTAGAATTCTGCTGAGCGTGGAGCCATCTTTAAATTTCTAGTCTCCCACCAGGACGCAAGTGCTCTTCAGCAATCGCATTCTGCTTGCTAGTAAGCCATTAGACCACAGGGATTTGTTTAAAGTGTTCAGATTTGTAAAGTAATACTTACTTTTTACTCTTGTCTTGGTGGGCTCTGCCCCACTCCGTTTGCTCTCGCTAACGCATGGGCTCTCTCCGTGCCCCTGCCCTGCCCCCTATTCCCTCCCCACCCATTCTACCTCTACATTTATAGTAATCACAGCCACATCCACAGCTCACCCTCACATCACCTCCACCGATCACAGCTTCTCAAGTCAGATCATATTATACCGCACCAACTTGCTCCACCACAAAATACTCCCAACCACTCTCATTCCCACTAGGCATTATTTACATCACCCACACTCCTTACCCATCTGCATATAGTGCAACCCTATAATTCCTATCCAGACCCCCATCAAGATCCAACTTAAACTTTATAACCATGACTATCACACAACTAAGTCTATTCTGTCTTCTCATAATTCTTTATAACACCACAAGTTATCACTCTAGCAATATCCCTAAACTTAGTAGCACAACACTACATTATGCACTCTCATATACAGACACGGCACATTAGTATAATAACTGCCCACAATTGTTCAAGAACTACATAACGGACTGCTTCAGAACTAAACACATATGCTCTCATTCCTACTCCAAAAAAAACAATGCTTTCTCACACTCATCACCAAACTACATCTGTATCACCATTTTAACACCAGGCTCACCATAAGTGGGGATATCCACCCCAACCCAGGCCAAAAATTCATCCTCTCCAACACAAACTGCTTCAACACAAATGTCAGAACATAACACACCCACTATCTTCAACCCTGGGCAAATCAACAACAGCAGCAAAACCAACCATCTTTTAATGCTAAATATTAATATTAGAAGTTATCACTCTGGATGTTCACACCCCACCACCACCCCCAACTAAGGAAACCACAGTAAAAAACTTTTCTAAAGCAAACTTCACTTTACTTAAGTCAGAGGCGGTAAGTTTCACAGCCCCCCACGCTAAAGGATAATGCTGCCCAAGATGCAGAAACCTTTACAAATGCACTCTATGAGCACCTACAAGGATGCATGGATCATGCCATCCCTAGCAAAACCAAAAATCACTCCTCTAAGAGAAGAAAACCAGTCTGGTGGACCCCTGCCATAAATAGGCTATACAATAGAAGGAGGAAACTAGTTTAGAAAAAAAGCAAATTCCACGAAGGAAAGACATCCCTGATCAGTATCAGTAAGAAACTAAGGTCCCTCATAAAATCATCCAAGGTTAACTTCGAAAGAAAAATAGCCAAGGATTCAAAAGACAACCACAAAGCCTTCTTTAGCTATGTTAAGAATCTAAGTGGCAACTCGCAGATACGCACTGAACTAGTGCAAAAATGCACAAAATATACTGAACCTACTGATATTGCCAACATCCTGGCAGATAGATTCAGTGCAAACTTTACCCCCCTCTCACCCCCAAAAGGGCCCACAACAATACCGGAAAAGTGTAGTGTCCCAGAAATCACAGATGCACAGGTGAAAATAGCCCTTTCAAAAGCCAAAAACACAATGTCAACGGGGCCAAATGGTGTCCCAGGCTGCGTCTTGCATGAACTACAGAACGAACTAACCCCCCACCTAAACACGCTGTTCAACCTCAGCCCCACCACAGGCTACATGCCCATAGAATGGTGCACAGCAACAATTATTCCACACCACAAAGGAGGGGCCACAACTGACCCTGGTAACTATCACCTCATAAGCCTGACTAGCCTGGTCTGCAAGGCTATGGAGCGCATCATCATGGAACTCATTAACAAAGACATTGGGAACCACCAAACACTTAACCCAACCCAGTCTGGCTTTGTTAAGGGCAGATCATGCCTACTAAACCTGGTTGACTTCTTTGAGACAGTCACCAAGTCCTTAGATGAGGGAAAGGTTGTTCACACAGCCTACCTTGACCTTGCCAAGGCTTTCAACACCATTCCCCACTTGGGTATTACAGAAAAACTCACCAGCCTGAACATAAACCCCTACGTCACGAGATGGGTTGCCAACTGGCTTACAGACAGAACTCACATGGTAAGAATAGCAGGCTCCAGGTCCGACTCTAAACCAGTCACAAGTGGTGTCCTGCAAGGCTCGGTCCTGGGACCCCTACTGTTCAGCATATACTTCTCAGATGTACAGGCAAACATAGGAGAACTATGGCTAACCAAGTTTGCCAGTGACTGCAAACTGGAAGCCATAATTGACTCTCCAGCTGACACAGACATCCTCCAAAAGGGCCTTACTGAGATGGACACATGGTTTCAAAGTTATGGCCTCAAGCTAAATGCCAAAAAATGCATAGTCATCCCATTTGGGAAAAACAAAACACCCACGAAATACCACATAGATGGCAGCCCCCTTAATACAGAAGAGGTAATAAGAGATCTGGGGACCCAGGTAGATAGTAATCTCTCCTTTGACAATCATATTGCCAAAGTAGTTTGGAAATCCTTCTATGTGGCCCATCTAATTACTAAAGGGTTCGCATCTAGAAATAAAGAGGTTGTAGTGCCCTTCTACTCATCACTCATCAGACCCATCATAGAGTGCAATGCCCCATTTGGGATGTACCTCACAAGACACTTCCAACAGCTGGAGAGACCACAAAAATACCTCACCAAGAGGATTACTGGCCTCAAACATATGTCCTATGCAGCCCGATTGAAAAAACTTCGGCTGTACTCAGTGGTATATCGCTTACTCAGAGGTGATCTCTGGCTGACTTACAAAGCCATGTCCAACTCAGAATTGATGGACATGCTCCACCTAAAGAAATCCAAGTCACTGCGAGCCACGCGCTCTAGTGAGCTAAACCTCGCCACAACAATAAATAGAACATGCTGGAGGGATAGATTCCTGTCACAGAGATTCCCCATGCTTTGGAACAAAATTACAAACTACCAAAGCCCCTCACTAACACTCTTCAAGAGAAACCTTGACGAGTGGATGGGTAACAGAAAATACACCCCTGGGATCACTTCATTGGCTCTGCTTGACAGAGGATCAGTTAATTAATAAATGGGGTGGCGAAAGCCGACACACTCTGGCTAGGCTTATAAATGCCCTCGGGCAGATAGCCTAGTACCTACCTATAAACCTATAAAATACCTGAACTCCAGGCCACAATAGCACACTACTCCCCAGACATAGTTGCTTTAACAGAAACCTGGCTAAATAAAAACATAGCTAACTCAGAAGTTCTCCCTACCAGCTACAATATCATTAGACAAGACAGCCCACTTCGTAAAGGGGGTGGAACTGCCTTACTGTACAAATCTAACTTAACTGTATGTCAATTACCAAACTCCTACTCCTCCCCCAGTAATTGGGACAAACATCTCACTACTTCAATTTCACCCTAAAAAGGTCATCATCACAATTGTGATCTATATTCCACCTGGTAATATACCTGCTAGCTTTAAAGCCTGGTAATACCGGGCGAAAGCGCTTGTGGCAATTTCTGTGGAATAAAAGCTGTTTATTTTACTTCGCTGGTGCGTTGGTACTTCTTAAACTGAAGAAGCAAGTGGTATCCTGATAACATTTTTGTGCACGACTTGTTGCAACATCCACTGACTCTGGACTGGTTGCGATCAGCCGCATTTTCTTTTTCTTTGTATTTTTACGTACTATTTGGTTATTAATATACCTGCTAGCCTTGAAGACTTCTTAACCTGGTGTTCTTCCACATTCTCAAAAGAAACCCTTATTCTGGGGGATTTCAACCTAGATTGGTTCACCTGCATATCAGAACCTGCATATCAGAACCACCAAGTAATTTAATAAATCTCCATGGCTACCAGCAGCTAGTCCAAATTCCAACTAGATGTGATAAAAAATCTAAAAGGGAATCCATCCTTGACTGGGTCCTAAGAACCCCACATTGTACCCCCATGCATTTCTAAAAGAGCTGGGTCTGACATGGCTTTGTAAGTCAAGCAGAGACCGCCTCTAAGTAGGCGATATGAGACAGAGAATAGTTGGAGTTTTTTTGAGTCTGTCCATATAGGACAAGTGTTTAAGGCCTAGGATCCTCTTTGTGAGGTACTTTTGTGGCTTCTCCAGTTGTTGCAGGCGTCTAGAGAGGTACATGCCAAATGGGGCATTGAACACGATGATTGGCCTAATGAGGGAAGAGTAGAGGAAGACAATGACCTCTTTCTTCCTGGATGCAAAACCCTTAGTAATGAGATGTGCCACGTAGAAGGACTTTATGACCACAGTGGCAATGTGGTGATCAAAAGAGAGGTTGCTGTTAACCTGTGTTCTCAGATCTCTTATAACGCCTTCTGTGTTTAGTGGACTACCATCAATGTGGTAATTCATGGGAACCGTTTTTTTTCCCAAAGGGGATAACGACACATTTTTTGCCATTGAGCTTAAGGCCATGGTTCTAACACCAGTTGTTGGTCTCAGTGAGGCCATTCTGTAGGATGTCAACATCACTTGGGGAGTTAATAATAGCTCCCAACTTGCAATCGTCTGTGAACTTTGTCAGCCAGAGTTCCTTCGTGTTGGCCTAGACTTCAGAGAAGTAGATACCAAACAGGAGAGGACCCAGGACTGAACCCTATGGGACTCCACTCGTGACTGGTCGACAGTGTGACTTGGAGTCAGCTACTTTCACACTGTGTGTTCTATCTGTGAGCCAGTTTGCAAGCCACCCAGTGATATAGGGGTTGATGCCTAGCTTAGTGAGTTTTTCTATTATTCCTGAGTGGGGAATGGTATCTAAAGCCTTGGCCAGATCAAGGTAGGCTGTATGAACCACCTTGCCTTTATCCACAGCTCTGATGACTGACTCAAAGTAGTCGACAAAGATAAGCAGGCATGATCTACCCTTCACAAAACCAAACTGTGTGGGATCCAGAGTTTGGAGATTCCCTATATCTTTGTTTATTAGGTCCATGATGATGCGTGCCATAGCTTTGCATAGCAGACTCGTCAGGCTAATGGGGCAACAGTTCCCAGGGTCTATAGTCACTCCTTCTTTATGGAGAGGGATGACTGTAGCAGTGCACCATTCAGTAGGGACAAAGCCAGAGGTGAGGCTGTGATTCAACAGGGCACACAGGTGATGTGCCAGTTCACTCTGTCGCTCATGTAGAACACAGCCAGAGATGTCGTCAGGTCCCATAGAAGTTGTTTTCTTGGCCTTGGACAGTGCTGTTTTAACCTGTGTAGCAGTAATACTGGGTGCCTGTAATCTAAAGATATTGTGATTGGTCCTTTTGGGGGGGGGGTAAAGTTGGCACTGAATCTGTCGGCCAGAGTACTGGCAATATCCGTTGGCTCGGTATAGGAGTACCATTGTGCAGTAGCTCAGAGCAAATCTGAGTATTGCCGTGGAGATTCTTTACATAACTATAGAAGGTCTTGTGGTTGTCTTTACTATCTGCTGCATTTCTGTTTTCATAGCTAGCTTTGGAGGATTTGATGAGGGATCTCAACTTTTTGTTGAGGTTGATAAGGGAATTTTTCTAGTCTTGGGACTTCACTTCATTCCACATCAGTTTCCTCTGTTGTAGAGTTTGTTTATGGCAGGGTACCACAAGACTGGCTTTCTTTTTTTGGAGGAGAGCGCCTTGGTTCTATTGGGTATGGCAAGATCCATGCATTTGTGTACATGTTCGTACAGTGCATTGATGTATGATTCGGTGGTCATGCAACTGTTCTTCATTTGCATGGGTGCCATGAATTTAGCCACCTCTGTTTTTAGGAGCCAAAGTTAGCTTTGGAGAAGTTTTTCATGGTTCCGAAAGGTTTGGAATGAGTTATAGTTACAAGTTTCTTACAGTGATTATTCATACAGTAATACAGATGTAATTTAACATGGGTTGTACGAATAAATTCTGTCCTTCAGTGGGGGGGGGGGGGTAGGCGGGGATGTGGATTTCCAAGGTGATTAGTTTGTGGTTGGATATAACCAGGGAGGAGATGACTATTGGTGTAGAGCAATGGTCGCCCATGTTAGTAATGACCAGGTCAAGGATGCCGCTACCCCTAATGGGGGTAAGAACAAGCTGGTCCAGGACATTGGAATTAATGAACTCCAGGAAACATTGGGCAAGTGTATTGGTACATGAGTAGTTTTCCCAGTTAATGGAAGGGCAGCTGAAGTCACCTAGTAAGAGAGTGTTAGGTTGGAGCCTAATATTCTCCAGTGTGCTTAGGAACGTTGAGTGCGAGTCTTGGGACATGGTTGGGGACCTATATCAGGCTACGACCTGAATCACTGTCTTACCCAATGTTAGCTGGATCTGAAGTATCTCTGATGCGTTATGTTGGGCCACCAGTCTGGAGGTGTCTGCATCCTTTATGAATAAGGAAACATCACTGCCTTTAGAACTTCGGTCCAATTTCTGGGGCCGAAAGGTTTGGAATGAGTTATAGCCTGGTAGTGCAGGGGTGCTTTCTGTTGCTTTGAACCAGATCTTTGTCACAGCACAAATGTCGATGTTCTCCATTTTAAGGAGTGCTTCGAGCAAGTGCATTTTGAGATTTAGACTTCTAGCGTTGAGCAGCATGACCCTCAGACTGCATTTGTTTGTAGCTGTTACGGTGGTATTTTGGTCTTTGGAACACCGCCTATTAAAGGTACTATAGGGGTGGCAAAAGCCTTGGCCAGTATCCAGAAGTCCAGGATTGACAGATGCAGGCCATCTCTGGCAAAGCATCGAGGTCTGTCAATCATGTCATCCCAGGCAGACAGATACTGGATCCCCTTAGAATGACACCAGAAACTTAACCAATTGTTGAAATCAATTATTTTCTGCTTGTTAAACAAGTAGCAATCAGTTCCAGATTGAAAGGAGTAGCTTTTATGTTGGCATGCTAATGGGATGTGAGCTATAGTAATTGCTACAGCTATACAAAGAAAAGGGGGGCAGACTAATGTCAGTCTTTTAAATGACTCTTTATGGCCTCAGTCCCACCACCCTTTTTGTTTATACTTTACTCCATTTTTCATCTGATTGGTATTTGATAACTAAAGAATTCAGTTCACAATAGCACAGCACATGCAGTGGCAGGATTTCATAGTTTGTGGAGGTTGCAATCAAATCAGTTTGAAGGCCAGTGGGAGAGCGTTATGTCACACCACCCAATGACAGGCTTGCAGTTGTGTTGGTATCAGTTAATTGTTCAAGTTACAAGTTTCTTACAGTGATTATTCATACAGTAATACAGATGTAATTTAACATGGGTTGTACAGATAAATTCTGTCCTTCAGCAGCTGTGTTTGATCTATATTCATTCGGAATGGGGTACAGAGAAAAAAGCACCTTGTGAGCCCAAAGGAAGGTTGTTTATCTCATTGCTTTCCCTTCTATTTGGAGACTTTGAGCTCTTCTTTTATCCAGTTTCTCCTCCGATCAGTTGTCATTTTGCAGGCAGATATACAAAAACCCTTGGGCCATCCCTGCACCTCCTTGAGTGTCTCTTTTTGCCCCTTGCCCCCCTGTTTATTTACATATTCTCTTCTTTTTTATCTGGTTGGTATGATAATTAAAGAATTAAGTTTACAATGGAGCTGCACATGCAGTAGCAGGATTTCTTGGTTTATGGAGGTTGTAATCTAATCAGTTTAATGACCAGCAGTAAAGCGTTATGTCACACCACCTGATGCCAAGCATGAGGGTGTGTTGGTGTCAGTTAATTGCATAAGTTGAAAGTTGTTTATAGTTATGATACTCAGCAGTTATACAGACGTAATTTAACATAAGTTGAAGCAATGATGTCCGTGGTTGCTCCTGCAACAACTGTGCCTGATGTGTAGTCACTTGGAATGGGACTCGGAGACAAACGGCTCTTAAAATCTTCTTGTCACTCTCCCTTAGTTAGTATATCATATAAAAGTGGATGGAGCTTCCTACAGATAAGCTTGCAAAACATTAATGCTAGGTGTTCATCTTTCTTAATCCAGTATTCTGGTCATGGACATGGGTATAACCTCCATAAACTCCCCTTTCTTAAACAGTGATGAGAAACTGGAAAACCCTGAATCAATGCCCTTTCTTAAACATGGATCAGAAATTAGAAAGCCCTGCATTAAAGCATTATTAAGTATTAGGACCGTACTACAAATGCATAGTCAAAGCAGATGGGTAAGAGATACTCAAATGTAGTACCTTGTGTTGTTTTCTGTCTGTCAAAAAACAGGCTGCAGTGCTGCTGCCTACACAATCTGAAGAATGACAATCTCATCCCTGGACCTCAACAACTAACAATGAAAATAAAGGTCACATATAGAAAACATGCCATATAAATATAGTTATATGTTCTTAATCAACTGTAACTTATCTTTATGGAATTGTCGCATATGCTCAGCAGTAAGAAATACATTTTTATCTACACTTAACCTAGAGGGGCCTACTAAGTAAATATTCTCTTCCTTACTTAATATCATTAAAAGTTAACACCATCCATAAGCAAAGTATTAGCACCAACGATTCATATTATTAGTGCCCCTAAAAATATGAAAATCAAAACACATACAGCTAAGAAGCAACATTGTGATATCAGTCTGCTTGCCAAGGGACAGAATGGCAGTTGCATTAGTAAAAATATGCATCTGGGGTGTCACAGTTGCATAGCTACATACTAGGCTAGCAGCCACTAGGGAATACATAAGCTTAGCTGTGCAATTCAAATGTAACCCACAAATATGATTTGTATAGGTGGTGATTTACTAATGCCTCTGTCCATTAGACATAGGAACCAGTTGAGGGGGTGAATTTCTGATTACCAATCTATTGGTCCAAGCTACACTTAAACAGGTATAGGGAGGAACTCTGTTTCATATGGATGGGGAACCTGTTCCAGAGAATTTGAATTGTCTGAGACACATAGCTGTCTCTTCAACATGTCCTATTTATGTTGCAAGCAAAATGTGGGACTATTAATCTAGTAGTTCTGATGCTGTATGTTCTGTGGATGTACAAAAGGTTCATCAAAACAGGATCCAGGAATTTCTTGTATGTCAGGTAAAGATCATATCTCAGAAGTCTGTATGATACCAGGCTAAGAGACTGGGCTTTGAGGTAATTAGCCTAAAACATTGTGTTTATTCCCTGTATTATTTTTGTAAAGAACCTTTGAGGACATTCCAGGTGCTGCATGTGTCTGGTCAGGTATTATACTCTATGATGGGTCTGATGAGGGCTGAGTACAGTGGTATGATAATCTCCCTGGATTTAGATGCCATGCTCTTGCTTATAACTTCAGCAACAAAGAAGGATTTTTTACTACCTTGTACAAATGTTGGTTGAAGGCTAGGTTACTATCTACATCAGTTCCTAGATCCCCAAGTGAAGTAGCTTTTAAGGGTGTTTTATTGATGATGTAGTTACCTGGGGTGGTAGACTTCCCAAAGGTACTATAATGCCTTTCTTGCTATTGAGTTTTAGGCCATGGCTTTGGCATCAAGAATTTGTATTAGATGTTCCTGAAGGGTGTTCTTGTCTTGGGAGCATTCAATGGCTACTCACAATTTGCAATCATCTGTGAACATGGTTAGCCAGAGGCCTTTGACATTGGCTTTGACATCTGAAAAGTAGATGCTAAAGAGGTGTGAGCCTAGCACAGAGCCCCGAGGGACTCCACTGGTAACTAGCCTCTTTGTGGAGGTGGCCTCACTGATTCTAACCTCCTGGGTCCCATCACTGAGACAGCTATTCAGCATGTTTATAAAGGGGTTTATACTTAGCTCCATAAGTTTGTTGACAATGACCGAATGGGGTATTGTATAAAATGCCTTAGCCAGATCTAAGTAGGCAATGCTTTTCCATCATCCATTGCCTGAGTGACCTTTTCAAAGAAGTCCAAAAGATTCAGTAAGCATGACCTTCCTTTGACAAAACCAAACTAGGATGGATCCTGTGTCTGGAGGTCTCCTATGTCTTTGCTGATAATTTCCATGATAATTCTTTCCATCGCTTTGAAAATAAGACTAGTCAGACTAATAGGTATGTCGTTTCTAGGATTTGTTTAAGGTCCTCCCTTATGATGGGGGATGACTGTCACAGTCCTCCATTCACATGCCACAAAGACTGTTTTAAGATGGTGTACAGAAATCTTTTATGTACCTGCACCTAATGTTTGCAAATCCCTTAGTCCATTCTAATGATCTCCTTAGAAATAGTCATAGTTAAATAATGACTCTAGGTGTCCTGATAAGTCATATTTTAGACTGTTCAGGAGGCAGCCTGGGATGTTACAATGGCCCACTGAGGCCATGCTCCGGGCTTTAGTGAGTGCAGCCTGTACATGCTCCCTAGTTATAGTTGGAGGGGTTATGTTAAAAGGTAATTTTGGGGGGTGGGTGGTTGGGGGTGAAAAGGTGTAAATGTGATACTGAATTTTTCCACTAACAGGTTTGTTATATCGTCAGGGTGAGTGAATTGACACCATCAAACACCAGTTCAGTACACTGCTGTGTGCTGCCCTTGAGGTTTCTGACATAGCTATAGAAGTACTTATGGTTATCTTTCACTTGGGAAGCTAGCTTAACCTCAGAGTTAACTTTGCTTCAGCTAATTAGCCCTCCAACATGCTTATTCACTTTGATGGGAACGTTTTTATTTTTATAGGAATTACCCTTCCTGATTTTTGCCATATATTTTTTCCTTTTGTTGTATTTCCTGTTTAATTTAGGATGCCACCACAAAGGGTTTTTTCCCTGGGCTAGTCCTAGGCTTGCTTCTGTAGGTACAACAGCCACTATGCTGTTGTACCTACTGGCATGGCTGTTCTGAGAGTAATTCAGCATAGACTACTGTGTTCTCGAGGTTTGGAGGGGCATTGAATTTTGACAAACCATCGCTTAATAACTGGCAATTTACCTTGGAAAAGTTCTTAACTGTAACTGGTTTTAATGGGATTATGGAATTGATTTTATTTTGGAGGAGACAGCTTTATGGTCAGACCTTACTAGAGAGGACAAGACATTGGGGAATGGTGCAGTGTTCTCCCATATTTGTGAGCACAATGTCCAGTATATTGATGCCGCTAATGGGCATATTCAGTATTTGATCAAGGACGTTTGTATATCCAAAGTCCAGGAATCTCTGTGCATTTAGGTTTGAGACTGCATAGGATTCCCTGTATATAGAGAGGTAATTAAAGTTTCCCATGAGTAGGGTGTTAGGTTGGATGGTAAGTGTTTCCAGTAGGTTCAAGTATGTATTGTGAGATTCTTGCGACATAGAGGGTGATCTATAGCTGACTAGGATATGGTATGCGATTTTGTCTATGGTGATCTGCACATGGGGGAATTGCAGCATGTTATCCTGTTTGACCTCCCTGATATGATTGTTACTGATATATATTGAGACACCTCCACCTTTAACCTTAAACTATGTCTCAGTAACTGCATAGATATCAATATTCTTGAGCGTGAGTAGGGCTTTTAGGGAGTGCAATTTTCTATTTTGACTCCTGGTACTGAGCATTAACACCCTGAGGTTTAGATGAGTTGGTTTTACTGTGCTGGTATGTTTGTCATTTAGCAAGCTTGTTAGAGGAGAGGATTACTGGCAAAGGCAAGAACTGATGATGCATCTTGCCTCTATTAGGAGGAGGGTAGAGAATGGACACCTAATAGGTATACTTGCTTTTGCAGCAGACAGGGCTGCCAGAGTAACTCAAAGAGATGCAGAATTATTGCTATCCCTAAATTCATCCCAGTTTTCCAGGGAATGGGAGTAGTAGAAGACTAGGATCCCTTCTGCAATAATGAAAAACAAATTTCTCTCAAGGAGAGAGTGGTAGGCTATTGAACAGGGAGGTTGTAAGCCAACAAACAGACAAAGTGAGAAATTCATTTAACAATTGATAAACATTACCAACCCATGCTGATAAAATGCCCAATCCTTAATAAAAGGAAGCTACAAAATAACATTTTAATGCATATTTTTCGTATGAGACAAAGTATTACTTTAAGCCAATTTTTTGTAAAAGTGGCTTACAATGGAATCATTCTGCTGTGTATTTGTATGGCACAAATCTTAACAAAATAATCACCCTGAAACTAAATGTGGTATCTCAGAAATAGTTCAGTCAAATGAAGAAAAGTTATGATCACATGGCAATGTTTACATTCCCTTCAAGAAAATCTCTGATAAAAATCAATATTTCTAACTGATGTATATAAAAGTTTCTATGCCAGGCCTTAACCATGTCTAGTTATTTTCCAATGCAACGGAAAATAATCAAGTCTAGTTATGTTCCTATTTGTTGCTTTTATCTATGAAATAAAACCACCACATGTTGTAACAATTTAGTAATAGGTTTACAAAGGATGTAAAAAATAATATACATAGAAACTTAAATTTATTGACAGAATTTGTGGTGGACATAATCTTCTATATGGAGTAAACATTTTCTTAGGCATTTTTGTTAAAACATGTGCATATCATACTATGGGATCAGATTTAAATAACAAGTGAAATAACATTTTTGAATGTGTTTATCTGTATCTATTAACAGTATAGGCAGATAGGGTTGCAAACTCCTTAAATGCCCAAAATGGGACGTTTTTATGGAAATATGAGATTTTGCAGAACAGACCATACCAAGAACAATTACAAAGGACTGAACTTCACTTTTCTATGAAAATAAAAGCTTATTCCTATAGAATTTGAGCTGGTTTTATCATTTCATACACTATATAGTTGTTTCATATGCAAAATAATTGCCTTATGCAACTATTAAACAAAACTTAGCAAATATATTTGGTCTTAAAATCACAGTACAACTGACATTTTTCATATTTTTTTCACATGATACAACTGCTCAAATAGGGACTGTCCCTGATAAAGAGGGACAAGTAATAACCCTATAGGCAGGCTCTCCTAAGACTCCTGAAACTCCTTTCAGCCATGAACTGAGACAAATAGGTCAGCAATAATTTACATTAAAATGCATGTTACAATAAAAATATGGTACATTTAAAGCAGTAGGGAAATCATCTAAAATAAAATCATGTAAATAAAGAAGTTAAAACAAGTAACATTCTTTTAAAAGTAAACCAAACTAGCTACCCTGCATTGTAAAAACGATGTTAATAGTCTTTCTGAAATCATTACATAGTTATTTCTTGGTTATTTAAGTTGGATGCTCTATGATGGATACACTTAACAAAAAAAAGGTGCTCTTGCCATAGGAGAGAGGAAAGTACAGTGAAACAGTCCTGTACCAAGACTGCTTGATTTAAAAAGAAATAGGCAATATGATATCTTTGTCGGGGGGGGGGGGGGTGATACCATTTATAAATTAGATTGAAAGAAATGTATTTAACAGCATTCTAGCTGACAATATGACTGGTCACCAGTTAGCTTTAGAAAAAGGCACACTGTGGTGTTTTCTGTCCTTGGAAAGGACCACAAGAATCCAACAGCAAGACATGCATTTACACGACAATGCAAAACAATGAATATGTCATATTTAAATATGTCATCTGAATTAAGTTGTGTAATGTTTTTAATCAGAAAGCAATGAGTTATAAGTGACACACTGCTGTCGGTTCATAAAAGCTGTTCTGACTTTATCCCATTATCTGTTTACAGTGATATTATTTAGAATAAAGGCTTGCAAAGGTATTTACTTTGCTGCTTGAATAATTATGTCTAGACTATGACAACAATTATTTGATTTATATTAATGGTACTTTTTCAAAATATTTCATAGTCATTGTATTTCTGACTGTCTAAGAAAAAAAAGATGTTTTTTTTCAAAATGGCTAAGAACTTTTGTGAAACTCCTGCATCTTCGAATTCAAAAACTCATCCAAAACATTAGACATAAACAAATAGTGTTTAGTCATGGAACATTTGGTTAAGGAAAAACATAAGCCTTCCCGCATTAGCAAGACTGTAGAATACCGAAGTGTGTAGTGTGAAAGATTTGTCATAATACTGCCTTCTTCTAGTCACTCCCTTTATGACTGCTGTCTGCATTTCTTTTCCTGGTCTTAACAGGCTTCCCCTTCACATTGTTTGGTTTAAGCGCAGGTCCTGAGTTAGTCTATTTGGAAGGCTCGATTCTAAAAACATGTCAGTAACAGACGTCCTACATCTAATATCGGCTACCATGAAAATAATAATCCACATCATTTTGAAGTAAAAGTCGCATTTTAAACTTTGTTTTATTGTTGATTCCTTGTTTAAACTTGAATATTAAGCATGAGCAGAAAAACGGTCAAAATATTTCTACAAGAAATCTGTAAACTAATTTGTTCTCATGTTTTCTGAACAGTTTTGTATGGTATCTCATCAAATGAATGAATCTCCTTTTAAGAAGTAGAGCCGATCACATCGAGATCATAAGAAAATGCAAATCATGATACATTTTTGAATCAGGCTTCACCATGAGAGGCTATCAGCACTTGAACTTTGAAAAAAGAAATAACTATATTTGTGAGCTAAGGGCCAGGGATGATGTGCACACACACAATTGATAGTATGAATGCATATAATTGATAGTATGAGGATGGTGTTGCACTCCAAGTGAAAGCTGATCCTTCTATATGTTTTCTCTATTACTTCTTTTCTTTCTGGGAACTATAGTTTGAAAATGTTTTACTCAGTGAAACAGTCATCTCTTGAAAATGTGTGAAGACGACCCATAATTATTTTAATGAGAAATATTAACATGTCAGAGATGATAAAGGGACAAAAAAGTAGAAAAGAAATGTTTTTAGATACCTCCATTAGAAAATGATTGTTGAAAGCCAATTGAGAAAGGAAGGCAGGTGATAGAGAGAAGAAACGGTGACAACAGAGAATCAAATTTTTCCTTTTGAGAACTCTCTGAATGATGACATGGTTGTTTAAAGTGCCTACTACCAGTATTACATGTGAACATCACAAATCTGTACTCTGATTTCATGAGGGAGGGTGATACCTGTGGAGATACAGTAGAGAAGTGAATATTAGTATAGACAAGAGCTAGGATATTGTGTGCTATAGTAGGGATGGTTACTATATGCTCTAGGCAGTTTGCATTTATAGAGTCAAGGATGTACAAGACACGCTTTCCATTAGTTGTTTATGTGAGTCAGTTTATCAGAATGTTATTGAAGTTACTTAGAATAAACAAACAAGTGTTTCTAGTGATATCAGTTATACCGTTAAGATAGCTATCATGCTCTGTGATGCACATGAAGAGTGATCTATAGATTTTGAAGTGGCAGATGATTCTCATTTTGGTGTTACTAATTACTAAAATTTCAAAATTAGGATCATGTGAAATGTGCCACGACATAAGGACAATGATGACAAAGGGACAAAGACTGACTGTAAGACACAACTGCATAACAGGTGTTAACTCATAAACAGAGGTGTTACTTTCATAATCTGAAACCGTCCCTGTTTACTATATGTATGTATGTATGTGTGTGTGTGTGTGTGTGTGTGTGTGTGTGTGTGTGTGTGTGTGTGTATATATATATATATATATATATATATATATATATATATATATATATATATATATATCTATATGGGTCTACCTGATAACACCGACACGCCAAAACACTGATAACGAAATAACCGACACCACACACAAAACCAAAAGTTCAAAAACACGAAACTTCACATGCCCGACAAACCACAATCCCGACAATCAACAAAACAAATACCTTTTCCGAAAAACACACACACAACACAACCTCACAAACCTACACTAAACCTTACATACACAACTATCTATGCACTAACCTTAACCCAAACCCTAACCCTAAGTTCCATCACTATCGCACAATTACCCTACCTGCACCCTAACCCTAACTCACTTAATCTGCCCCTGACCCTTAAGTCTGTCACTATCGCACACTTACCTTACCCGCACACTGACACTAACATCCGTCCCTATCACACACTTACCTTAACATGCTGGTGTTCTCAGCGTCGGGATTTTCAACTTTCGGTCTTCTCCATTGTCGATGTTCCAGTGTCTGTTATCTCGTTGTCGTTCTTCTCAGTTTTTGGCTTTATCAGGTAGACCTATACATATATATATATATATATATATATATATATATATCTACTTTAATATATCGAAAGACCACGATCCTGAATGCTATTTTCGTACGATGAAAATAACAAAACTTAAAATCTTGAACCATGGACTCTCAGGGCAATACATATATATATATATATATATATATATATATATATATATATATATATATATATATATATATACACCCACACACACACACACATATATATATATATATATATATATATATATATATATATATATATATATATATATATGTAGATGTTCAGCTTTTAGAAGGGCTTTTAAATTGGGGATCTCTTTGTTAAGACTTGATACATTGAGTAGTACCAACTTAATGTGTTCTAAGTTGGAATTTTTATGTCAGGAATGCTAAGTAGGTGGACACTGTCTAAACAAGGTACTATGAGGCGCTTAAATGTTGCATGCAGAATGTGAATCCCCTGCCAAGAAAGGTGCAGACCATCTTTTGCAGAGTATGGGGGGTGTGGTGTGGGGGGTCCATCAGCCATCTCATCACAGTCAAGGACATACTGTATTCCCTCTAGAATGACACCAGTTCTTTGATCATGCATCAGATAAAATAGTGAGCGCTCTTAATGATGTAAATCAGACTGAAAGTACTCAAAGCTACTTAACATGGTAAGTATAAGTTAAAAAGGGTGATAAGTGAAATAAAGATGGCTTCCAATATGAAGTCGCAAATCAACACTAACAAACTGAAGTGCCCAAAGTACCAGAAGGGCAAAGATCTTACCTGTATGTATTTTTGTGGTGAGGCAAGATCATGATCAGTAAGTACACCACATCCGCTGAAGATTCCCTCCTTCCACATGCATATAAACTGCACTAGTAGTTATTTTTCTATTAGAAATATGCATCTTATTTTGCACCTCAGCAGCGTTTGTATGCACAGTTGATACATGGGAAATTTCAACTCGGCGACTTGTTGAGCAACCATTAAAATGAACGATTATAAAGAACTGAGCAGCTTTTTTTCTTTAATGTACAATTAAAAAAGATACATAATATAGATGTACAATCCTACTATGGAATATGCAAAGCATCAGAATTAAAGAAGGTATAATGCAAGTGATTACTTGGGCTCCCCCACAAAATACACTCATTTTGGTATAGGTGTGAGTAAATATTTGCTTTGCAGATGAAGGTAAGCCCATGTAATATCTAAGATGAGATAGCTGTGAAAACATTCAAAACTTTGTAAAAGGAGGAAATGATCATTGGGACTTGAGAATCCAGATTCATACAAGACAATAGGGGCAGATACAAAGAATGAAACTTAGAAGGAAGACAAAATATTAAATGCATTTCAAAAACAAATTCGACAACCTAATTGCCCGTTTCCGACATCAAAAAATAGGTAATGTAATGATAAGCAAAGAAAGGACCAGATGCAATCAGCAAAATACTCCATACATATGGACAAATGTATGTAGTCTTCTTGCCTCTAGGGATCACATATTGGGTAAAATTTGGTCCTCCTGGCTAGACTTGTAAGGGCTCTTAAGCCATTAGTCTAGTGATCTCCTATGAATCTATAAACCTATAATATACATACACATAAAATAGTGGGGAGGGAAAGCAGCAATATGATAGCTGCACATAGTAGGTAGACCAAATTAATTAAAAACTCTCTTTCAGCTAAAAGTATATATATATATATATATATATATATATATATATATAAAATGTTTGTTCTATTTCAGGACAATGGATAACAATGCTGCCTAATAGACCTGGGTTCTTCTGTGACATTCTGTGAGGGACATTTTGGGGAAACACTGCATACGCTCCATGGCAGTAGCATGATTTTACCAGCATGTTTGATTGGGTCTATATCACCACATCAAATGGTGATAAGTTCGAATGCCCTTTGTTCAAACCTAAAAATACGAAAACCCTAAACAGCGAACTCACAGAACAGTGACTTTTTTCCCATGGAAAACAATCACTGATCCGTGAAAAAAAAAATAAAAAATCAAATAATAAAAAAAAAATAAAAAAAAAAATAAAAAATTTAAAACAAACTGAAGTGGGGGGCTGGGCCCCCCACACCCCCCCTACTTAAATATACCAACTCCAAGATCGCACTACAGTGGAGTAAATAGCAAAGCCCCGAAGACGGCCAACTGATTTTTTTTTTCCCTGGGAAAAAAAATTGATGTTTCATAACATCACGGTTTAGGGCTTTCGGACTTTTCGGTTCGAACAAAGGGCGTACAAACGTTTCACCATTCGATGTGGTGATATAGGCCCTGTCTGATCACCTCATCAGTCCCCCATTTGGGTTTGGTGGAACATAGGGGAGGTTAATGCAGGTCTTTAGAATCAGTGAATGGGGAGAGGTATTGGTGGCAGGTGATAGCCAGCAGCAGGGAGCTAAAATAAATGTATGAATGAACAAACAAATGTGAGCTAGCGATCCTTCACAATGACTCTCGTTGTGTATGTACTATGGATGAACACATATCTGTGCATTTATTTTCTTACTTTTCAGAAAGACTTAAAAGTTTATCTCTCTAAGCAATTCAAATATAAATGTTTCACCAAAAAAAAAGTCACTTAGTCCTTAAATGTTCTAGTCTTATCTTCCTCTCTTGTTTTACTGAAGGCTTTCATACCAAAACTCTTCCTTTTCTTGTAATACTGCTCTGAATTAACACACTAAATCATTGCTCCTGCTGTAACACAGACTCAGCAAAAAACTAGGTTCTTATTAGATGTCTAGTAAATTGTTTCTTTATACCAATATGTACTTGTACTTGTGTTTCCTGTAAGTTTACACCTGGGATCAACCCGAAAGCATTACATTTAGATAAGTGCTCTATACCAAATAACAAAATGCATAAATAAATGTGTGTATCCTTTAATACACTGGCATAATATCTAGAATTCATTTCTCCCACCCATAGAGCATTGGGATAGACTCTGCCCCCCCCAACAACGATGAAATGGATTAACTCAGAAATCAAAAACTGAATGAAGGAATGCCCATTATAAATATCCATGAGGTGCTAGATTTTTTTTGCTCAGCAATATAACAATAAATGCACAGTATTCTCTATAGTGTCATAGGTAAGTACTAGACTAGCTGCCCTTGGGGCCCATTTTAAGCATAGTCAGTTTCCCCTTTTTGTGCTCAAAATAACCTATCACATTTGGTTACAGAATGGCCTTACACATTCCATGAGTAATAACTGTATATTACCCCTAATGAGAATAACTGGGATCATACCATAAATAATTTGAGGGGGCCTATGAATGGGATAAAGCATTTAAGAGCGGCATCTGTCCATTTGTAGTACTGGGGGAAGTCCAGGGGTAAATCTTCTGTTTCCTATCTGTAGATCTAAGTTGTACTTGAAAAAGGACAGGGATGAGCTTTGTTTTATGTGGATGAGGAGTCTGTTTCATAGCAGCACTATCCTCACTGAAATATACCTGTCCTTCCAAATCATTCTGTTGATGATGTTGAAGAGGTTTAGATTCCTAGACTGAATATTTCTGATGCCATCTAACTTGCTGATGTGCAGTAAATCCATCAGTAATGGATTGGAGGATGTCTTGTATGCCAGAGGTAGGTCACCTCTTAGCTGTCTGTAGGATACAGAGTATAGTGACAGAGCATTGTGTGAGTCCCTGTAGGACATGCTGTTTAGGCTCTGTAAACTTTTAGTAAGGCATCTCCATGTTATTTCAGTTGTTTCACTGCAGAACTAATTAGACCTGTGATGTCAAGCATTCTGTTACTGAGAACTACAGTGCACTGTATTCACATATGTACCTGTGATTAGGGAAGATGAATTCAACATTTTGGTAAGATGTCCACAAGACAGGAATGGACTATCGGTATGTGCTAGACTGCACTACGGCTGCAAGGAATAATTGTTGTCTCTAACAGGTATCATGCACACCACTGAGTAGATGAAGCACATCTCACTCACTATGCTAACCTGGTATCTACACAACAGCCTTGATAAAACAATCAAAGAACTTGGAAACACGTTTGCCAAGGCAGAGCATTCTGTAAATATTGCATATACTGTACATCTGTTAATGAACATGTGCTCACATTGACCTCAAAGGCTTCTGGATCTCTCACATAAACTGCCAAAATGAGAGGACTACTAGGCCAGTTCAGTACCATCTTTGACAGCTGTAAGCATTTTTAATCCAACTCCAACATATCTTACATATGAGGGGCAAAGGACTTACCGTTCAACAAAGAACAAACAAGTATGTCATTGAGTGTTAGCTTTATAATCCTGATTCTCTGAAATAAACTAGGTCTCTGTGTTTTGCATTATCGTGCTGAACTGTGAGATCACAGTACATGTGAGTACTGTTTTCACATTGGCAGGGGATTTCTCTTCTCCTTACATCAGTGTAACCATACTATTTAATTATCGCTGTATAGAGAGTGCAGACACTCATATGAGCAGGTTGACAAGCTTGACCTCCCAAACAAATAAAAAAGGAGTTATTTTAGATGATTTAGCTGCTTCTAGTGTGGATTAGTCTCTAATGATTTTGCTCGAAAGAGATTCCAGTCAGAACAGTTCTGTCAGCCACTCATAGTGAAGCCATTTGAAGCATGCATTAAAGATGATCTAAAAGGGAATAACTACCACCATCATTTCTGCTGCTCATAGTCACAGTATCTGAAACAGAAACGCACTGACAAATTATGGCATCAAAAAGCAGTTTTGTTCTCATTCAAGCATGTTTGAATGTAGTGGGTTATAAGTACACAGGAATGGCAAATATCATGTGGAGCTGATGACATTAATGCAATCAGTGGCTGTTGTGGAGAGTGCCAGACTGTCAAGTGACATTAATGTAAGACATGAGACAGCTCCAAGAAGAATTACATGACCTTGATAACAGCATGGTGCATATTTCAAAGATGATAATCAAATGTCATTCATGTTTATTGATTCCTTTGACATCCATCTAGAATAGGCAGTTATGGTGCAAGCATGTTTACTATGTTTGATGTTCATAAAATGATCATGCCATTGGGTACCAATGCAGTTGGTTCAGGACCATTGTTATTCAACAGAATGAGGCAGAATTTTAAAAATTTATTCTGAAGTGGTAATGTTTGCAATATGCAGAAAATTTGCAGCATGAAGAAAACAGAATCATACAGTCAATACTTTTGGGACTTATTAAAATTTATATCAAGTCCAGAAGGCACTGGAAAGGAAGACAAATACTTTCAAAACTGGTTCAAGTCTGCTGTTTATGAAAACATTGTTAAAGTTTTAAGAATTTATTGGAAAATAATCATGTTTACCAGATGGAAGTTATGAATATGATGAAAATGGAAACATATATTTATGGCCTTTGTAGCTTCTGTTTATATATTTCCCAAACAGTTAAAGTTTCTCAGATCCCAAATTGGTAAAAGGTATGGTATGGAGAATAACTGGAGGGCAGCTGCTCCTTTTGCAATGCACATAATGTCTTGTACATCATTGAATGCTTTTTTATGACAGGAAGACAAGAGAGAAATTGATGCCAAAGGACTAATTAATAACTCATGCAGTCGGGAAGGGTAATAAACTTAGTGGACTTTTTGATGTTCAGTCCACTGTATAACATTCAAAATGTTAATTTTTTTTCCCTTTAAGAGCAAGTTTCTTTTGGTGTAAGAAGCAAAGAGTTTGAGTTAGTAGAAAATAAAGAATTGCACTGATAACAATTGTAGGGACAAATCTGCCACCTGATCTTAATGACATTAACATCAAGTGCATGATGAAATCCAGCGGACAAAAAAAGTGGTTTATTATTTTTAATACATTCTTTACGGATGTAATGGATCTTTAACATGACTGTTCTATGTTAATATCTAACTTATCAGTTTACTATTATTTGACTATATCTATATGTAAGAAATCACTTTTAAAATGCACTCTTTACCTGATACAGTCTTTGTTAAGTGTATATAAAAGTGAAAGTCTGATTTAATAAATGCCACTACAGCAGTGTCGGTGTGTTTTTTATTATTTTACTTAAATGCCTCCAGATGCCAGCTACATAGATACTCTGATACATCTTTTACTACTATTAATTATGCTACCATAAATGCTGTTCATGGATTGTATATGACAAACTCATGTTATAATAGATCATATAACAAGTTAACATTATAACAAGTTATCTTGCAATAGCTATATCCAATTATCTTTATGTAAAGGTGGCACACCTGAAGTACACATGATTATTTCCACCTGCCTCTGTGACAAACAGCATTCTCTACACACACAGGCACAAATTTTGTCCAGCAAATCTAATCCATCCTTTGGTCATCCATCTTCTGAAAATGGCAAATACACATTTTCTTAAGAAAGACAAGCATGATATAGATCAAGTACTTAAGCATGCTGGAAACAGTAGCTGTATAAGATGACACACAGTATGGGAATCTGAAAAATCCTGCACTCAGCTACTCTGAATTCTGTGCAGTAATGTATACAGAATAGTCTACACAAAGGAAGAAATTCATCAGACATAACTAACTTTAGCATACCTTTCAAATGTCCAGAATTTTGCAGAATGTCCAGATTTTTGCCTCATATTTAGGTCTGTTTTTCATAAAATTGTGATTTTTCTGGAAAATTAGTGGCAAATCAGTCAAGACTGAAGTTAGAAAATGACAGTCATTTCATTTTCAGACTTCATACCCTTATTTGCTAATACAAAGCCTGTTACTCTGTCAATTTGCTAAGTTTATAAAAGGAATATTTAAAAATGGTCTCTATTTTTGGGCTTTTGTCCCACTTTTATTTATGGCTTCGTCCAGATTTCCCGCTCCAAAAGGTTGACAGGTATGTACTTTAGATCTTCAGCAATATTAGCCCTCCCCCCAAAAACACTTGAAAAATGTATTCAAAAACAATTCTAAACTTTCCCCTGCATGAATTACTCCTGTCCCCAACATAACATGGCTTCCCACCCTCTTATAGTACTAACACTTCACGTCTAACCTTTATAGATGCTGTCAATAAAGCTAGAAATAATGCCAAACTAGTCTCATCCTTATTTCTAGACTTGTCTAAAGCCTTCAACACAATTTGTAACAGCAGTGTTCTACATCAAATATCCTCAATAGGTCTATCTCAGCTTATCATTCTTTGATTCAAAAGCTCCCTGACAAATATGTATCAGTCAGTAAAATGGCACTCTACCCACGCTCCATACCTCCCAGTCACCAATGGTGCACCACAAGGCTATATCCTTGGTTCCCTCCTCTTTAACATTCTCACCAACACACACACTTTCTTTTGGGGTCGCCACAGCGGATCTCTGGTCCACTAATGACTGGCACTGGATTTTTATGGTGCTGAGTTGCCAGCCCGACCCCCAACCTTCAAAGAAGGCACACCCATTCACACACGCAACTACCTGCATGCAGGAGTGGCCTTAGGTAAGCTGGTGCCCTAGGCAAAAGAGCTCCATGGAGCCCCCCACTACACCACCTGTTGCTGCCATCCTGGTCTACATACACCAAATAAATACTGGAAAAGTGCCCCTGCTAGACCAGCACCCTAGGCGACCGCCTAGTTGGCCTATGGCTAAGGCCGGCTATGCCTGCATGTCTTTAAACATCACTTGACTGCAGGGAGTTCATACAGACTCCACACAGAAGGTGCTCCAGCTGAGAATCAAAAGGGAGAACCTCTTGCTGTGAGGCGACAATGCTAACCTCTGCACCACCGCGGCAATAACATTCTCACCAACACAATGCCATGATAAGTTGGCTAAATTTGTACAAATAACCCTTTCAGAACACAACACTATATAGTACAAAAAAGCCCAAATTAGTTAGAACTACCCCATCAACTAACACATACATATCACCTCACCACCTAGAAAATTTTTCAGAAACATCTGCTATTCCAGCACAAAATACCTTTCTATGCTATTATGTTTCCACTCAGCCATTACAATCCGGTGACTAAAAACTCTTCTCTGTCAAAAACCTATCCAATCAGCTGAGTATGATCTGTACTCATATCATGTTGCTAAGGCCTGGAATTACTTAACTGTATTAGTCAGGTCAATATCCTCCCCTCCAGTTGTTTAAAACCATTCTGAAAGACTTCCTAGCCAAAATCTGCCTCAGTTCTTGCTCATCCCCTGCATAAACAATATCCCTAAATCATTCCCCTCAAGTGTACCTCATTACGAGGAACGTACCTCATTTGGGGTCTTAAAAAGTTCATGTTCCTCGAAGTTCCTCAAAAGTTCCACATTGAAAGACTCTTGTCACACAATTCAGTGTTAGGATTTTTTTTATTGAAATCCATTGTAAATAGAAATGAATCATATTAATTCATTAAAATATCTTCTTTATAAGTAAAATCAGCATATTTTAACCATCCTATGACCTTCCTAGTTGAAGTTGTAGTAAGCCACTAGTATGTGTTCCACATTTTGCCCATTTGTTCCACATTATGAGGGCTAGTGTTCCTCATTTTAGAGATGGAAGGTTGAGAGCTATGCCCTAAATATTAATAAGTACCTATTTGGCCTTACATTTACTTACTTCTTTTTCATTCACTTCTTTATTTAAGTCAGTTTCTCTCCCCATACTCTCTGTATGAATATGTCATAACCCTGTTTTTTCTTCTCACACTTCATGTTGCATTTTTTGTTTGTAGTATAACAACGTACCTTTAATTTGTCTGGCTAAAATGTCTCTAAATATTAAATTATTGTCATATAAGCCAGATCTATTCTTAACCAATGTTTTCACATTGTGTCTAATTTGATATAATTGTTTCGACTGTAGATTATTTTTTGTCTTTTCCTTGTATTATTTTTGAAGATTGTAAAATTATTATTCCTAAAATGTTTTTGTAATACTTTAGAGCTTTTAACCCCGGGCCTCCACTTAAAATGGGTACTTAAAAAATTTTCCCAGTAATCAAATGAAAATAAATAAATACATAAGGTATTTGTGTTTGATATACAAAGGGGATGTAAAATTAACAATAAAGACTTTATCCAAAGAACAATTCAGTGTATGTTGGTTTTGCTTGCATTATATAAATGTGGGAATTCCAAACATGATTGTACTACTGTATCCAAAGATCTTTGGAGTAAATAAAGGGGCAATGTAACAAACATGTGTGATATACATATAAATTATGACTTGACAGATTTTTCTGCATTGCACTAATGCAGTGCATGCTCATACTGTGGTTTTACACACACACTATATATATATATATATATATATATATATATATATATATATACATACATATATATGTATATATGTATATGTATATATACATATGTATGTGTATATATATATATATATATATATATATATATATATATATATATATATATACACACACACACACACACGCACACATGTATACAAAAGAAAACATACTCTGAATATTATAGTGATTCACATTTCTCCATCGTTACATAAATATGAAGCTAATTCTATATGGAAATGGTATGCAGCATACTAACATGAACAGGGGAGCCCACAAGATTTTTTTGCAGGGGGGGTGCAAACCCAGAGCCTACCCACGCAGCACCCCCCCCCCCCATGCAGCCATTCCAGTGCCCCATTACTTGGCTATTTCTCCTCAGCTGCCATAAACACTGTTCAAAACTCTCAATGCACATACTGTTTTATGCTTTACTTCTACATTGATTACAGATATTTGGATTTAATTTACAACTTTTATTTCAATTTTTATAGCACAAATACTGATAGACATTTGCTAAACCTAAACAAAATAAGGCAATAGTCTTGCAATGAAAACATAGTTAGCATTAAAACTTCTCTACCTTTGGAACTCACATTCACTAAGATAGCACTGAAACCCACATTCAAAGAAAATGCATCTGGCCATTGAGGTTAAGTTTACCTCCGGGCTGTTTTCAAATCGTATGCCCCTTGCACACATTTTTAAAACCATGCAAAAGTTCTTTGATTTACCTTGAATGTACTAATTATAATATATAATAATTGAATTATACCCCCTTGTATAATACATCACCACTTATTAGAGTGTGTTTTAAATTTATAGATTTGAACATTTTTCCAGTAAGCAATGAAATAAAACATATGAACAAATAATGACAACCTACCCAATTCAGAACATTTCAACCATATAAGACCACTCAAACTTCTATCCTTCAAACCACCAATATCAGTTAATATGCACAATCTCTGCAGAAGTAAAAGTCATCTGGATAATTTCACATTAAAGAGATTTGAAACTAATTAAGAGGTTGTTGCTAGAAAACAACTTTATATTTCAGTATTTTATCTACAAATTAAGTGCCTGCTGCTGCCCTTAAAGAATAAATTGCCTATGTTACATAAAAAAAAATCATCTCTACTGGTTAACAGTGCAAGCTGGTTTGTAAAACACAGCAGTACTGGTGGCACTAAGAAAACTCTCAATTGTATTAATTCATTACATCCGAGTGACGCCCCCAGGTGCATCTGCAGTTAACTCCTACTGACGCCTCTAGGCATCAAATATTGCCTGTTCATATTTGCATCAATAATTCCAAAACCATGGTATGTACACGTTTTTAAAATATTTCATCTTGAGGCTTACACATTGGAAAACTTAACTGCATTAATATTGGACCTCTGTCTAGTGCAGATAAAGAGACCAACTGTTATGATATTAATTTATATAGATATATTTTTCAAAATATCTCAACAACCTAGTAACACAGCCAGAACTACTTAGCCTGATATGAAAGATCTCATCTAAAAGAATAAAATGCTGCTGATAGTATGTGTATAACTTGAGTGGTTGCTGAGCTATTGTAAACTGTTTAAAAATATTACAAACGTAATAGTTACTGTGTTTACTGTGACTTCTAAAATTCAGTTTAAGATCTAGAATCTAAAGAATACTACCACTATAAAAATGGTTTGTGCTGAAGGGTTTGCCATTTATACTTCTTTCATAACCTCCATGATTCCAGAAATATGAACATTTGTTTGAAATGTGAGGACATAATTTGATTCTGTCAAAAGGCATAGGTTCCACCCATTGGAAGCTACAGTACAAACTTTCTGAGCTCCATTGGAGTGAATAAGTTAAAACATGTTCTCCTATTCATACAGACCTTTAGTTACATACTTTTTAAAATACCAGAAGCCAGTAAGTACCAATAACTATAAAAAGTAAACAATTGTCAGATTAATGAGCTACCTTGTACCTTCGTCCACAGTTAAAACGTCTTCTGGAATTCAAATTCCGCATGGGAGCAGAAGATGAAGACATAAACCATCGGTTACACAGATGTGGAAGCATCTGTGTGACTGTATGGTTAAAACAATTGTTTTTTCTATTTAAAAGAAAATTAATCTCCTCATCAGCCAGTTTCAGGGGGGTGTAAGTGCACCCCCTTGCACCTGCTTGCAGACACCCTTGATCATACACAATTGCACTATATTAAGAATATAACATGCCTATGGACAACACCTATATGGTGAATAATATCAGTAACCATAAGATATACTCACACCAAGCATTATAACAAGTGTCAGATCTTAAGAGCTTTAAAACACAACTAAAAAATACCTTACAGAAAATAGAAAATGAAAATGTAACCTAAATGCAGGCTAAACTTCCAGCTGGATAGGTAGGCTGTCACTCCTGTCTTTTTCCAGCATAGAGTACTTAAGGCACATAATCACTTTACGATCCATAGGCACTTGCAAGTTATCCTACAGTTATATGCTTTTTCTATAAAAATGCTGCTGCCCTGCATGCCTACTATGTTAGTAGTATGGAGCTTCCATTGTTAAAGCAGCAATTGCTTTTATAGTGTGTTTACTATTATACTTAGATTACATGTTCCCTTCATAAAGCAGAAACTGTATATTATATCCTTAGACTCCTGATACTTTTTTTTCTAGCTCTTACCTCCTAGGTAGGGCCCTGTCTGCTCCACTCCCCCTTTCACTCAGACTTGTTCCACTCCTCTACCCTACCCCCTTTCCCACCCATCCACTAGCTCATTTCCTTTATACCCAACCCTAAAACACCCACACCTAACTCCTATTCCTCAGCCAATCATTCAAACCACCAGCACCCCATCCCCCTCCTTTGCTCCCATATTACACTCTCTACACATAGTACCGCCCCACTCGCAAAGTTGCTACAATCCATACTACCTATATACTATCAGGACCCCTACACATTACACAGGATTATATCTATACACTCCTACTGCTTCTGACAAACCAAACATATACTCCCATCAAATAATCCTAACACTAGCATTGACCATCACAGTCCATCTAATCTCACCCTACTTGAACAATATTACAATCCCCAACATAAGTAACCCCACCTCATCCTCACGTCCAACATTCATTAACTACCCCTTACTTATCTCACCCTCACTCTTTAACCACACCACCTATGACCAACACTCCTACAAACTCCTCCATTATCAAAGCAAATCTAGGGTATCCATACAATGTATTTTAGCCCTCTTCAAATACCTACAACCCACAATAAACATTGCCTCTCACTTACTATGCAGTGGTGATATCAACCTCAACCCAGATCCAAATACACGTCCTACAAATCATTAGAATCAGCCTAGAACCAATACTAGCCTACTTAAGAGAAAATCCTATACTCTAATAATAACTCACAACATAAGAAGTATCCTTAACAAAACCACTGAGCTCCATGCAACCATAACATTATACTTACCTGACATTATCTTCTTCACAGAAACAAGGCTTAAACCACGCACAAAAAAATGAAGAAGTACTTCCCCCTGGTTATAGCATACTATGAAAAGACCGTACAGCTAAAAGAGGAGGTGGAGTCGCTCTCCTATATCAGGACAACATCAGTGTTGAACTATTTAACATAGAAATCCCTGCATTTAATATTGCAGAGATCCTACTTGCTAAAGAAAGACTAAATGCACAAAAACAGCTAAATATCTTAGGATCATATATCTGTTCAGGAGATAACATCAAAACCCTAGAATCTCTTCTCCAATGGACATCAGAAATCCTCCCCAAAGAAACCATTATACTAGGTAACTTCAATACTGATTGGAACTCACTTAAATAACCCCACCTCTCAAACTCATATTAACCGTTATGGATTCTCAAAGCTTATACAAACCCCTACTAGGGTAGACAAAACCTCCAAAAAGAATCAATACTACATTGGATTCTCACCAATGACCCATCTTCCACCCATAATTTTAGTACACTACCAGACATTCTAAGCGACCACCTCCCAACCTTCTTCATCAGAGACCAAACTAAACTCACTAGAACTAGTTCTCTTAAACACATCAGATACACTAAAAATTCCAGGGATTATGACCTTAATACAGCCCTTAAACACTCTAACTGGTCCACCCTTTTAACACTTCCTCTAGGTGAAGCAGTTGAGTATTTCAACACTATCTTCTTAGGCCTTCTCCACCAACTTGCTCCACCAAGACAGGTCCGCACTAAAACCATTTATGCCCCATGGCTTACCAAGAGCATTAGGCAACTTATGAAACAAAGGGACAGAGCATGGGACACCTGACACTAAAACAAAACTACTCCTAATAGGCAAACATTCTTACAACTGAGAAACTGTAAAAAAGCAAATCAGACTAAACAAACAAAAACACTATAGTGAAATTCAAGCTAAGCATAATACCTACCCGCAAAAGTTCTGAGCCACTATAAACAGTATTCTCAAACCAGGTAAATCACCAACTTCTTATCCAGACATAGACACCACCTCTATAAACACAGCCACCCAATTCAATGAATTCTTTACCAACTCTATATTAAAGCTGTCAACAGACCCACACTCCTCAACCCTCACTATACTATATAACCCATCTAATAACGCTAGCTCCTTCACCCTTCAACCTGTACCATCTTACACAATCTATAGACACCTAACCAAACTTAAGCCCACCACCTTAACAGTAGACAAACTACCTGCCAAATTCCTACAAATAGCCGCCAAAGCAATTTCCTATCCAGTCTCTATAATAATTAACAGATCAATAGCAGAACAAAAGGTACCACTTCTCTGGAAAATCTCCTACATTATATCAATTCACAAAGGGGCAAGTCCACTGACCTAACGAACTACCGCCCTTTAGCTATACTTTCCCCACAAGCTAAAATAATGGAAAAATGTATCCACACCCAGGTCCTAACACATCTACTCTCCAACAATCTTCTTGTAGAAACTCAACACGGATTCTGCCCCACCCATAGCACTACCACTGCACTTATCCATTTTAGTAATCTAGTAAATATGCAATGCAACAACAGCAAACTAGTGTCTGCAGCTTTCCTTGACTTATCAAAGGCGTTTGAAAGTCTCCCATACAAAATTAATAACATCACTCTCAGAATTAAAACTAACTACCCCCACTCGATTATGGTTTCAGGACTCTCTCTCCCAATGCCAACAAACTGTTAAATGAAAAAACTCTCTTTCCCCGCTACTTCCTGTAAAACTAGGAGTACCCCAAGGATCAATCCTAAGACCCCTACTTTTCACTATATTTGCAAATAATCTTCACAAAGCCACCCCTCTAGCAAACCTGGTTCAATACGCTGACAACTCCACCTTAATCTGCTCTGCCCCCACCCTCCAATAACTTCAAATCAAGCCCCAAGAAGCCTTTACATCCATCATAACCTGGCTAACAAACTCCCAGCTAATACTAAATCCTAAAAAGACACAACTTATGCTCTTTCATCCTTTCAAAGAGCAGCACCTATTCCCCCGTTCTCTATTTCTGCATTAGATAATACCCCTATCTCCCCATCACACAAACCAAATTACTAGGGTTCATTATTGACAATAATATGAAATTTGACAAACACATAGCTCATTCAATAACCAAAGTCAACAAAAAACTAGGTACTCTTTACAGATATAAATCATCCTAACCAGCAACAGTAAAGTTACCCCAGCTCGTACCCATCTTCTCTCTACCTTACTGTATGCTTCTCCTGTCCTAATTAATCTAAACAAGAGTGATTTAAACAAGCTGTCAGTATGCTACAACAAAATAGCAAAATTCCCCACAAGCTCCTTCTATCATACCCACCATTGTCAGGCCCTTAAACAGCTTTCCTGGCTTGTACTCCCTAAGACCTTAGCTCTAAACCAACTTCTTCTAGCTCAACAACTACTGTACCAACCTGACAAAACTCCAGTATTACAAGACCTGATCATCCTCTACTCCAATAACTGAGAACTTAGATCCACTAACAAGGCACTAATTGCAATCTCCAAAAGCCATTACAGCTCTCGTGCTCCCTGCATTCTAGCAACATTGCCAAGACTTGGAAATCCTAAACACTACAAATCATGGTATAGCCTAATAAAACCATCTTCAAAATACAGCTTATTTTCCACCTAAACAACTCCTGGACATGCAACTTCCTAGCACCTGGCTGACATATTCTAACTCCTTTCCGCTACCCACTATCCAACCTCTTTAAAACTCCCACAGATGCACTATATATTATCACACATTACTTGTAACTGCCTAGCACCTGGCTGATATAGTCTAATTCCTTTCCCCTACCCACTAACCAACCTCCTCTTTAAAACTCCCACAGATGCACTATATATTATCACGTTACTTGTAACTGCTTATCACCTGGCTGACATATTCTAACTCCTTTCCCCTACCCACTATCCAACCTCTTTAACACTCCCACAGATGCACTATATATTACCACATGTTACATGTAATTGCCTAGCACCTGGCTGACATATTCTAACTCCTTTCCCCTACCCACTCTCCAACCTCTTTAAAACTCCCACAGATGTACTATATATTATCACATTACTTGTAACTGCCTAGCACCTGGCTTACATATTCTAACTCCTTTCTCCTATCCACTATCCAACCTCCCCTTTAAAACTCCCCCAGATGCACTATATATTATCACACATTACTTGTAACTGCCTAACACCTGGCTGACATATCCTAACTCCTTTCCCCTACCCACTATCCAACCTCTTTAAAACTCCCACACATGCACTATATATTATCACACATTACTTGTAACTGCCTAGCACCTGGCTGACACTGACATATTCTAACTCCTTTCCCCTACCCATTATCCAACCTCTTTAAAACTCCCACAGATGCACTATATATTACCACACATTACTTACGAACTGACAGCTGCCTACTCCCCAATGTCCCATCTATGCCCACTAACTCTCCCGTAGACTAAGCTGAAAAGCTTTCCCTTAGAATGTCAATGCCCCTTATATGAACGTATCTATATTCTCTTCTTTTTTTAGTTTTTCCTTTCTTGTCTTATTTTCAGTACATCCTCAAGATTACCTGTACTAAACATACTCTATGAACAACAATCAAATGTTACTACCTGTTATACTTTTAATTGTATGGCTAAATCACTATGCTTATGTAAATATGTTATGCAATCATATGTTATTTTCTACTATATTTTTATAATTGAATGTGTAAATATCTTATGAATAGTATGTTAGCAATTGTTCTGGAGCTTTTCTCCTTAGGCCTCCACTGAAAATGGACAGGTCTGTCCAATTGGACCTTCCCGATAAATAAAAGTAAAATAAAATAAATAATACTGTTTTTGTGTTCATTTATAATCTGAGCGGGGGGGGGGGTGTAGATCAAACTAATAAATCAATCGCTTATCAATCTACTTATTACAATGAATGAAGTGCTTTTTTTGGATCTTTACTTGTAAATTGGGGGTGCAGCAATGGTTCTTAGTACAGGCTGTGACAATGTGAGGTATTACCAGCTATGTAAGGAGAAGAGTAGTGAATGTATAACATATGCGACCACAGCTAGCTGGAGTTTTGTAAAGAATTATACGCCACTTGTATATCAAGCTGATTTGTACAGGTGCTTATGATGAAACTGTATAGTTGGTTGTGTAAAAAATGTACTTACAGTGGGTCCTGCTGGACAGAAAAAAAAATACACCTGTATCTCAAACTGTATTGAAACTGTTGGAATTAATATATTGTAACCGCGGTGGTATGGCGGTAGCATTATTACCTCACAGCAAGAGGTTCTCCCGTTTGATTCTCGGCTTGGCTTGGGAGTGCCTTCTGTGTGAAGTCTGCATGTCTTCCCCATGGTTGGGTAGCATTCAAAAGACATGCGTGTGTAAATGGGCATGCCTTTGTTGAAGGATGGGCATCGAGCTGGCACCTCAGCATTTCGTAAAAATCTACTTCCAATCATTAGCGGACCTGAGTTCCACTGTGGCAACCCCTTACCAGGAAAAAGCTGAAAGACAAACAACAACAGAGGATACTGGAAGAGAAAAGGTTAATCCCAGTCCAGCTAACTTTGAAAAAATAGTCTGAAACGAAATTACCTGGAAGGCTAGAAAGATTGCATCTTACAGTTCTGATTACAGTCAGAGACAAAATGTCTGTGAAAACAAGGAATAGGACTATGAATAGGAACACTGCTATATTGTCCTTAGGAGTGAACTAACTGCTACCCTGGAAGGGTTGAAATGTTGAAATGGTTTTATGGCTTCCAGATGCTATATATAACATATCTTAGCAAAGTTCTTTATCTGTGTATAGTAACACATATGTGCAAGACTCTGGTTCAGTTTCTAGCACAGGGGGTAAGTATGGGAACCAGAAGTCAGATGACCAGATGTATGTGATGCCATTCAGTAATCCAGCATGAAATGATGTTTTAATACTAGATGAGACAGGTGTCAAAGTTTTGAAACCTGACTGAGAAGAATCACTCACCCATTTCATCATGCTGTTTTTCTGTATCTTTGTCAATCTATCCATCGGTGTCAATTTAATATTTCTTGTGATTGCAACTTTGGTGTTTATTATAAATAGATATTTAGTACTTTCATGTTCTTTTATTATTTATTATCAAATATATTTAAACTTCTTCTTGTGGTTGGTCCTTCAGAGAATATTTTAACCTTTGACAGTACTTGTATTTATTCGGTGACACTACAGCCACTCCTGAAAGTCTTGCTGTTTGCTTAACATTACCATTTGTATCAGTATTAATTTCACTCAGTATAATTGGGTACCCTTACATCTGCAGTGGTGCAGTGGTAGTGTTGTTGCCTCAGGGCAAGAGGTTTTCCCGTTCGATTCTCGGCTGGAGTGCGGGGAGTGTCTTCTGTGTGGAGTCTGCATGTCCTCCCCACGGTTGGGTGGGCATTCGAAAGACATGCGTAAATGGGCATGCCTTCATTGAAGGTTGAACGTCGAGCTGGCACCTCAGCATTCTTGAAAATCTACTGCCAATCATTAGTGGACCGGAGTTCCACTGTAGCGACCCCTAAAAGACAACAACATAATCGGGTACTCTTGTGAGAGCCTTAGAGTAACTGGCTTTAGAGCATTCTGGTGGCAATATCTTCCTTATAGTCTGGGCAGAGGGGCAAAGTTAGTAAATCTGTGCAACCCTTTCCCAGGTCCGTGTGTGTGTTTGTGAAAATCAAATATCAGAAACTGTGTGTATCAGCTACTTGAAGCAGGGACACAGAACACTGGTTTCACACAGAGAGTGGTGGAGGACTTAGCTTGGGAGACTCATCTGAAGACTCAATTCTATAGCTGTGCCAGTGGGGAATCATTTTGGCAGCCTAGAGAGAGGGAGAGAAAGAAAGAGGGAAACCCAGACCCTGGACTTGGTGTGTTCTTTGTGTTCTCTTAAGGGAAATTGTGCTTGGTGCACTGAGCTGCATCTGAAAATACTGTGTGTATCTACTTTTGTTCCAAGTGAATGCCCCTCACTGCTGTCAGTGTGAGGACTGAGGCTCTTTGTTTACTGGCCCAGAGGAGGAATATCACACAGGCTCAGGTCACTAGTTGAACCAGCTATACTTCTAAGATAAGTAGACATAACATCAGGGAGCTACACTATCTCCTTCTGCAGAGGTGATAATCCCACATATGTGTGTCTCAGAATACTACAGTTTTGTAAGACATATTGACATCATATTTAGCTTTCCAATGCCACACATCACTAATGGGTCTCATTAGCAAGGAATTGTTCAGGATATTATTTTCTGAAAGATGTGTACCTTGCCAGGAATTAATAGCATGCAGTGCCAATATTGATGAAACACTTGCTGATACAATGGTATTCAATGATGTATGTAAATCTTCCACAGCAGACCAGCTACAGTGATGTAGAGAGATGATGCCATAAGAATGACCCAGACCTGGTTAATTTATGCAGTCCGGTTACTTACTAGAGCTGGTCGGGAAAACAAATTATGATGCTATGTCTGATCACCAGTATTTGATACATGGGATAATGACAATGCGCTGAAGTGAGGCAGATGATCCATGTGGCCCAGGGTCTTGGTCAGGACCAGCACTATGAATGGCATATGGACAATGTGAATGGACAGGCCATGTGGGAGTGTCATCACTTCTGAAGGGAGGAGGGGACACACACAAAGAGAGGTTATGCATAATAGCTCACAAATGCCTTCTGAATAATGCCAGCACACAGGTAGGATGTCCTAGAATTGTTTCAAGCCAGCCTATATAAATATCATTTGATGATAAGGGTATAGTTGATTATGGTCAGGCCCTGGATAGACATAAAGCTATTATCTCCTTGCATACTATAGTCTAAGCAGTATGAGCACATGTGTATACAGTTTTGAACAGTGAACCTGTAACGCAATGCACAACAACAAGTTAGTAATGATTCAGACATGCTAGTATTGAAAGAGACCAGGAAACTGTAACAATGCACACTCATACCACTCCCAAACAGTACCTGAAGCTATATTATCCCTGATCACCTGATCATATACTATTATGACAGGTTTGCCATGCTGATAAAATGTAGTTATATGAGTACAGAAATTGGAAAATAGTATTAGAGCTGTGGTAAATGTAATGCCTAATAACCCATGATTACTTGTTGCATACTTGCAGAAATCTTTATATGATTAAATAAAAGTAAATCCGCTACACAATGTACTGATAAAAATGGTATACACAGACTATATAACATATATCCAACATACATTATGTTTACCAGACAGTGCAGCAACCACGTACTTAATAAATATTACAGCATTACAATATGTTCTAGACAGTTACTTGTTGCTTTTGTCTTCAGGCTATCAGCAAGATAGTTGTACACTTAAAAGTAGTGTTAGAGCTTGAGGTTAAATAAACATAGTGCTGTTAAATTACTACGATATCCCTGGTGCTCTAATTAGCATAGAAATAATGGAGTCCTTATTTGCTGTGTTACTTGCATTCCCTTTTTGCATTTTTAACTCAAACTGTTTGGCAGTCAGTTCAAATTAAAGTTGGTATAATTCACACTTCCATCTACACCTCCAATATCTGCATACTGACATGCAATACAGATCTACTGAGTTATAGTTTGCAAAATGTGGCTAGCAGCAGCAGAAATAGCAATCTAATTGGCTGAGCAATATTATCCTAAGCATAACAAAGACTGCTACAGTCTTAAGGAAACCATAATCCCTAAATTTCATGCATAGGTATATTTAAATATTCTGATGCTCCCAGTCAGGAGAGTAAGTCTAAAAATTCCTTACACTACTATGAAGGCATGCCCTTCTTGGTAGGGGATGAACCAGCAGTATTGTCTTTTTAAGTAACTTGCTTTAAATTACTAGTCGTGCTGATGGAATTAAACTCAGAAAGCTGATATACTCATCTTTCTAAGCTACATTAGCAGTCAAAAAGGTGATGCTTACCTAGTGCTTAGGGATTAAAATTGCTGGTAGCTGCTGCTTGAATGACAAAAGTACAGCATTAACAGAATTCATTAGTTTTGTTTGGCCAGGAGCAGCAATAGGAAACATTGTTTCAAAGTACTACAATGGTAAGGAAAGGATACAAAATGAAAATTAAATAACTGCCCATATCTAAATTCCTTTGTTTCTATGGTGCTCACTGATGTCCATCTCTTTACATCATGCCCTGTTTTTTACAGAGTAATATTTGTGGGTTCTGAATTAATTGGACAATTAAGCAAGCAATAATGCCCAACAGAGCGTGTGTTAATGTGTAAGTAATGCCCGTCCAGGGGTGTTGTGAGGCCCTTATGTATTTTTTTAAGTTCTATTTTATTTTTTTTTAATATATTTTTGATGTAAAATAATTCCTGTGCCTAATGTTTCATACTTGCGGTAGTATATGTTAATGGTGTTGGAGAAAGCATTTTACATCTAAAATATATTATAAAAACAAAACAGTACTTAAAAAATACATAAGTAAAACAACAATTTTACAGAGAGCCCATTCTCTAAGGGCTGGCAGAGATCATTCTCTCTTCAATCTCTATCATACATGCTACCAGGGGATCATTGGTTCACTTTCGCACCTCACGCATTCACTCTGTCTCTCTCTCTCATACATACATACAATTTCTCTGCTTTCATGCTCGCATTCACTCATACATGCAGACAGAAACACGTACACACACTCTCTCTTACTCTCATTACATGCATACAGTGTCTCACACTTACTTTATTTTCTTTTTTCTTTTTTATTTTACAGTCGCTATACAGCAAAAGCGCTGCTTAGCATGTGCAAAATATCGGCTCGGTCCCTCTCACTTTCACTGAAATGCCTTCATACACTCACACACACACACACACACACACACACCACTTTTTTTATACTTTTTTTTTGACATTTTACACTCGCTTAACGGCAGAAGTGCTGCTTAGCGAGTGTAAAATAATGGTGGTCATTTTGTTTTTTCAGTCAGAGCTCCACGGTGGCTTCATAAGCTGCTGTGAAGCGGTGGAATAGTTTTTCACCGGGCATTACTTGTACATTAAAACCCTGCTTGAGAACATTTTTTCTCCAATCAGAGTACTGATGTACAGCAACTCCATTTTTTAAAACAAAAATAACTGTGCTGTTTTGTAGTTTACCAGCTGCAATACCTTCTGGCTCCCTATTACGCTGTCACAGACGCAGGTTATCAAATGTGTTTTTGTCGAACTGAAAAGCACAAAAAGGCAAAATAGCGGCGCGTTTTTTCAGCGAATTCTTTCCCTGGGAAAGTATTCGCTTGGCCGCTTTCACCACTTTGCCATTTTTGGCACTGTAGTGTGATCTCGGAGTTGGTATATTTAAGTAACGGGGGTTGTGGGGGCGAAGCTCCCACATTATGTAATGTTTTACGTTTTTTTTTGTTTTGTTTCAGAAGAGTGATTTTTTTCCCTTGGAAAAAAAATCGCTGTTCTGAGGTTTTGACTTTGTAAGCTTTTGCTTACATGGGGTCGATTATGTGTCGTTCGCTCTTCTGAGCATGCAATATCATAATATAGACCCTACCTTCTTTTACAGTAGAAGTATCAGGAGAGTTATTGACTGTTATGGGAGACAGGATATCATCAAAGGCATCATAACACAGCAATGAACTTCCTCAATAAAAAAACTACCTGTGCAAAATGAAACGTTTATTGTCTTGGTCTCCTTCAATAACACATCACACCAAATGATGTTGGCCGATCTTTATTAAACTTCCACAAACAGAACTTTCTTAATATTCTTAATCACAGCATAAACATCCATATGCTGTTATTAATCACAACATAAACATCCATATAACTGTTAATTAGGGCAAGGTGACCAAATAAACAGCATCCTTACCTCCTCTCACTTATTTTACTCATCAAGCAGCATCCCATTGCTAACTTTCATTTCTCACTTATTGAATTAAACATCCAACAAAATAAGCAGCATCATTCTGCCAAACTGAAATCTAAGCCAATGAAAAGAAAATTAATTACAGATTATATGGAAGCAAAACAGTCACTATATAAAACTAACTGGAGTGAGGTGCTCAGTGGAAAAACTGCAGATGGCATATGTAACGTTTTGAAATAGAAATTGTTTGAGTGCAAAAAGTAAAAAAAAAAATGTTTAACATCAGGATCTAGGCATACAACACTCAGGCAGATATATTTTCATAAGTACAAGATATCTGATTAAGGTGAAAGACAAAAAAATAAAAGAAACGGAAGAGAGGTTGAACTACAACTTAAAAAAAAACTGAAATAAACAAGCTGGTCAAACAGACTGGGCATAGTATGAGACAAAATCAAGAAAAATTTTAGGAGAATTTATATAAAGATATTGAGCATAATAGGAAACGTTTTTATAGATATAAAATATGTGAAAGTAGTAAACACACACAAATTGATAACCTGTGTGCAGATTCTAAAATTTATTCTCAGACACAACAGATTTTAATTATATTTACAAAATCTTATGTAAAACAGTTTGGCTCCACAAAAGGGGTGGTAAGCTGTCCTAGTGTCATCCAAGTAACCCAGATACTGGAATCAAGTTAGATTATATTGAAAAAGAACTGCACAGACTGGATCCAAACAAAGCACACTGAGGAGATGGAATTATTAACAATGACTTGAGAACACTTCAGCAAGAACTTAAAGTACTATTATATCTATTATTCACTAGGTCATGTAAATATGGAGAGATTCCTCAAGATTGGAGACGTGCGCTTATTAAACCTGTTTTAAGGGAAAGGGTTGTAGACAAACCCAGAGTCATATAGACCCTTAAGTCTACTTTCATGTTGTGGAAAAATACTGCAGAACGTAATATTTGTTATGTTGCTGTCAGAACTGTATAGGTTGGGACTTGAAACCATATATCAGCATGCATATGTTGAAAACAGATCTATTACCACCTGTAACATGATGTTCTATAACAATATAATAGCTATGAATGAAAAATCGTGCAGTTATGTAATTTATATAGATTTAACTTCAGCATTTGACATGGTCATACACACTCCTGATCAATAAATTAGTACACCTAGGTATTGATATACTTTTGATAAGATGGACAGCTGCACGGCTTACAAACAGGACACAGCAAGTATTATATAGCAACTGGAAAGGCAAAATCCTTGGTTGCAGTCAGTGTGTCCCACATGGCTCTGTCCTAGGCCCTTACTTGTCTAGATTGTATCTTTCAGACCTAACTTTTTCATCTGAGGTATTCTACAGTCTATATGCAGATGATCTGCAACTGGATAAACTGATTACATGTGTTACAGATAAGGCATGTCTGCAAAAGAACTTGACTAAATTGACCATTTGGGCACAGGAGAATAATATGCTGATAAATACATAAAAATCTAAGCATATGAGATTTGGTAGGCATAAACTGAAAGGTAAATATTTAATACAACACACAGTGATTGAAACTGTAAACTCATTTAAGGACCTGGGTATATGGATATATTCAGCTACAAGTTGTTCTAATCATATCAAGCAATTGGTTAATGATAGTTATAGAACTATAGGTTGTATAAAAAGATTTATAAAGTCTAGGAAATCAAAACTAATGAAGTCATTGTTTGTTAGTCACATTAGACCCAAACCTGAGTATGGAATGACAATATGGAAACCCTGTAAGAAAACAAGCATGAGTAAACTGGAAAGAGTACAACAGAAATATACCAAGGGCATCCATGGATGTGAAAATTTAAGTTACTATGAAAGACTAAAATATCTGAACTTGTACAGTGTCTCTTAAAAATAAATAAGAGGAGATCTTATTCAGGTATACAGGGTATTTAGTGACAACTACTTCTGGGAATGTTTGGGGTTAACAAAAAGTATTAGAGAATCATCAGACAACCTATGTAGGAGATTCTATAGGAATGCGAAGTGTACAAATTGGTTCTCTGACAGTACTAGTTTAGATATTTTTAATAACAGCCTGGATACTTATTATGGGAACAAGTGCTTCGGTATATTGACAGCTAGAAGGGCATTAATGCCTGTGCTTGAAATATTTGTTTGTATGTATGTATGTATGCATGTATTACGTCCACTCACTTATTTAGTTATCAAGCAGTGTCCAACTACTCACTGTCCCTTTCCCAACTCATTGAAATGAACATCCAACATCAGAGGGGGGACAAAAGCGGGAAAGACCTGCTCCTCTTCTCCACCCACCAGGTTGACCAGGCTGTTCCCCCTCCTTCCTACTAAAACTTCAAACAAAACCTTCCAAATAAACCTAACCATACATTAAAAAGGGGTGAAGTCAAACATCATTCGGTGTATTCCTTCCTATCTGAACCATACTGGATCCCTGTCATCAACCTCCCAAAGCTCTGTCATATAAATATCCAAAGCAGCCAGTTGCCTAAAACAATTGAAATTAAACCAATGATCCCTCTCCCATGCCAAAGTAATACCCATATCCTTGTATAACCTCTGTAAATTAAACAGATCCTCATTTATCCTAAATACCAATGCTAGTGTCATAATTATTCCTAGATCATTACCTGCCAAATGTACCACCAAAAAAGCCCAATGCCATCCAAAACAAAGCAAGCCCAGTTGCATGCCACCCTGCCTAACTGCAACATCCTTTTACCACCCAAATAATACAATGGAAATGAGATTTCATTTTATAAAAGATCAATTTAATAGTAATCTAGCCACCGCACCCTGCCATCTATTATAAGGCAAAATGCATCTGAAGACCAACACAGCATTTGCTGACTAGCAAAACATCCCCTTTTAACTTCAATATATCCATAAAGCAAATACCCCACAAACTGTAGCTTGCTTAGCTGATCAATCACTCAACCAGATCCCAAAGTGTAACCCCACTTCAGTGATGACTCTATGTCCACACATCATTCATGGCTCCAACCAGATTTCCTGAGCTAAGAGGTCAAGGAGGATGCCAGCGACTGGTACTGCAAGACAGACAGCTAACTGGATTAACAGGCATTGTATTATGTATGTTTTGAAGGAATATGAAATCCAAAACTCAATCTGACAGTTGAGAGATATGTAATGTAATTATTCAGTGACAGTCTATCTTTAAAGGCAGTTACCCACAGCCATGCTTACCACCTCTGAGCTCACACTCCTGCAATCCATGGCCATGTGGTTGAATAATGAAAAAAAAGGCTCTGCTTGGACAAGGGGATTATCAATGACTTTTTTTTTTTAGGCTTTATGAGGTATAAATAAAAGAACAGCCCATGAGGCAACCTGCACACACTGCAAAAATCTGGACAGTAGAGAGGTATGCCTCTCACCTCACCTAACAGCTAACACTGCATTATGCAGGAGCAGAAACAACCATTACTAGTGGATGCCTTGCAGCCCACGCAAATACCTTAAAAAGAGTCTACAGCCTTGGCTGACCACAACCAAACACTACCCCAACAATAACGGTTTTGCCACCACCAAAATCATTGAAAAGAAATAACATCTGCAATGCCATTTCCTGTGACAAGGGTCCAATGCTCATGTTATTCTAGCTGGCTGCCAGGCAAAAAAGATAATGCATAATGATTTGGAGGACAACCACTTTATCTAACGATATGTCTTTGGAACTGAAAAAAGCTATAGCAAAACTGCATGATAATTTGGAGGACAGCCACTATACCTAATGAAGTATCCTAGGGACTGAGAAAAGCTGCAGCAAAATTATGTAAATCAATCACAGTAATGTAGCAATATTATCCACTATATACCTATGTCGTTGTCACTTTACTACCACATGTACCACTGCCAAACTTACACATTCTACGTTATTAATTATGCAAAATTTCCGGCATTTGCAAGTAATTATAATTCCCACTGTTGTAGAAAAACATCAACCATGACAGAGGAAGGAAAATTTTAGCCGAAAGCAAAGACAGGTAAAAGATATCAACTCAGAACAAGCTGCTGGCATTAGATAAGCTATTAACTGTTTCATCTGTGAGGATAACCGCTGTCTCCAATTTTACTGCCCTGCTTCATATCAAAAAAGTTTCAATTTAACTTGACAATGTTTTCTGTAAGTGGACCAGACTGCTTCTGTACAAAGTTTAAAATGATACAACGGCTTCCTTTCAGGTCAACACGCAAATCAACCTTGAAAAAAAAAGAAAAGAAAAAAAAGTTTCTACAAACCATCATACTCAAAGTAAGCGAAAACAAAAAGGGGAACCTTTTATGTACAGCAAGTCCTATTAATCTGATACACTGGACCAATTCACCTCATTATTCAAACATACATGAGACCAACAGCAAATCCAAAATACAAAGAGTTATGAAAAAAAAAAAATCTTCCTTCACACTACTATTCACCCAAGGCCTATGTGACCACCAAACTATCTACAAGTCGTCTTGGATGTAATCCTGCTGTGTAACAAGTTCATGCCAAAATGTGATTTCTTACACAGTTACACTTGCATAAAACCCATTAAGCCCCTCTCTAGTCTTACCTCACTTCCTCTCAATGTTTCTACATTCCAATTTAACCCTTTTATCCCCCCGACTTAATTCCCATTACTATTTCTATACAACCCCCACCTGAAGATGTCCCTGGACAAACTGGTCTGTTACCAAACCTTATTTGTCATGTTAAATGCTATATCAAGTTGGCAAATCTCTCACCTTTCTCTTATTTTGATACTAGCAACATAATGATGACTGAAAGTTGTAGAACAAAGGTGTTTAGAGGATGTTTGCTGCTCGGCCAATACAGTCACTATCAAAAATGAACATCCTATGTCAAAGGACTGCTGCAGTCCTTGCCTACTTGTTGCTCAGATATCACCGCCCATTAATTGTCACATCCATTATGGTTTGCAAGTAGATAATTTTAAAATCTGACCATCAACACTGTCCTTGCCTTTTCTTTCAATGTGCTACATTACCATATTAAACAGTGTATAGCTGTCACAGAAATGGCTTATATAAATTAGAATTAATAATCCTAATACTTAGACTGAGTTGCATATTATAAGCAGTTTGGAGTAACCACAGGTTAAGTCTTGAGATCTTATTTATGAACTAACACACCGTCATTGAGAACTAAAGGGTACGATTAAATGTATGATTTAACAATGGGGCAAAGCAGCATAGCTCAGTGTCATCAGTCTAATGAAGGAAAATAGTTTTAAAGGCAGAATCGCCTGCAAGACTCTTATGCGCATATATTATACAATAAATAAAATGTACTGCATTTTCTGATTATAGTCAATATATTCACACTTTATTTAACTGAATCAATGTATAGATCTCCACCATTTAAAACCTTTTTATAATGACTATATTCATAGTGGACATATATTTTTGTTTCAGGTCACTAACCATTTTCTTAATAGTAGAATAGATTTAAGACAGATATCCATTCCGCTTGTCTCCAAAAAACATAATTAACATCTATAGCTGTAACTATGGGATCCCAAACAACTGAAAGTCCGTGTTTCAAGAAAAGCAATAATGTTTCTGAATATACTCCACAAAAATGCAAAGTCGACTACTCAGTTTCTCATGCAATCCCAAGATTTCAACATGTTTAGTCAATGAATCCATAAATAACAGATCAGCATCAAATGGACTTAGAAAATGAATAGGATCTCATGTAGTATGTAGTGCAAATCAGAAACTTTTCCTATATTTTTAATATATCTTCAATGCATTTATTGAAATAAAGACAGCGACTTTGTTCAAGACAAAGTGGCAGTAGCAAGCCTTGTGAATTTTATTATTTATCACTCATTATTATTTACTGTCTGGCATTCAATGGGCCTCCGCTGAAAAAGGGCTAATTTTTTTTAGCTCAGCCGGAGTCTCCCGGTCAACAAATGTAAAATAAATAAATTCAGCCTTATTTATCCATATATTTTTCCTAAGGAAAACAGTCCACACTTCTGTCCACAGTTTTTAGAAAAAGTTGAACATTTATCAGGCTGCAAGATAAGATGACAGAGTATAGGAAATTGAACCTTGTTAGTCCTCTAAGATGTGTAGTCCTTTGCTATTAACGCCAGAATGAAAGGAAATGTATAACTCATGGTTAACATTACGAAAAAAAACATTAAAAAAAAAAATGTTAACTCATATCACAATAAGGTTAATCAATCTAATTACTCAATGCCTTTTCAAATTCTATGTGTGACCTAGCATTTGCCTTTGCATTTACCTTCTTTTTGTGAATATTATGAGACAAGATATCTTTGATTTCCTAATGTAGTTCTCCAGAGCTCTTGGGTTCACAGACAAGTTCAAAGCAGTTTTGATACACCATTTTGTATGCTTTGAAAGGGAAATGATTATTACTACATGGGCTTTTCTTAAAAATTCCTCTGTACCTTATCTGAGATAATACCTACCCTAAGTGAGTAAACACTGTAACTGCCTCCTAGGGTAAATTCTGGCTTTTGCTGATTGTTGTATGCAGAGATTATTCCATGCAACATTACAGATAAAAATGATGCTTTCATGTCATCCTGTTTTTTTTTTCTGTTCCCTCATGAGAACTCTACCTCCCCACTAATGCTCAGCGTTTATCTGATGGGAATGGCTTTTACCAATCCTTTGTTCTGTAATATCTCAGTTTCCTGCTGTGCAAAGATAAAATGGTTCACTAGAGAGAAGTTAAAAGCAACAGACCGCTTTAATAGCTTAGGCCATCAGCGATTCCCCACCTCACTTGTCCTTCTTCCCCGCCCACACTAGTTATTGTTTAGAAAACTGCTGCTGAACTGAATAGTAGGTGGCCAAGATGTTTGATATGAGATAGTTAATGGAAAAAGCGCCTACTGTAGGCTTTATTTTCAGTGACATCTTTCCTTCAAGGTAGCTATATGCCACACAATATTAAACAAAAGGAATCATGCAGCTGCATATATATTTTCATGTAAATTATTATGCACAACAATTGCTGATGTAGAACTTGTTTCATGGCATTAAACATATGTGGTATTTTTTAGTATGATCAGGAAACAATTAACATTAGTGCATTAAAGCCATTACTGATAACTTATATTAAGTATAATACATTTGAAAGAAAATTACATTATATTCCTGTTTGAGCTGGGATAATGGTTAAGGTGTTTACCTCACAAACACAAGGTATGATGTTTGATTCTGACCTTTGGGGACAATTTACTAGGCTTAAAATGGCTCTCAATGACAGATAATCTATGAACAAAAGGATAAAAGATTTTTTTTTTTTTGTGAACATATTAAAAAATTCAGCATAGTGCAGTGATTATTTATCTTTGAGCTTTAGGAAAAGCATAACACAATAACACTAATGTTATTTTATCTCATCTTAATAATGCTGACTTGTTATATCCCCCTAGTCTTCTATAATGTTTAATATAGATATGATTAGTACTCAAACAATTTTAGATACTGCAGTGTCTTGTCTGGAAAGAATGTCCAATGTTAACCTATTTTTAATTAGAATCCATAGTCCACTCAGATTATCCTGCTAACAATTAAAAGTGCTTGTAAGCATAGGATGTAGCAAAATATGCAACATACTTGTGAGGTATGTACTGAATACACTGTAAGAAGTTAGCATTCCCATAGCATATGTAACATATTGTCTAATAAGGGCCTGTTAGTTAGTTGTTACCCATCTTTTACATCGCAGTCAACTAAATAATGTTAAACACAACTTTTTATGTAGTTACGTGGAAACCAGAAACTGAAAGAAAACGCTGGCAATGCTGATGTAGGCTATTCTTTCAGTAGATTGCTCTCAACTAAAAGACAGACGTTAATACTATATCAGAAAAAAATAATGGTTTGTACACTTCTAGGCAAGGCATGAGATGCAAGTTATCTGCACCCTGATTAAATGTATAGGGCTGTGCATATGGTACCAGGTCTATATAGGCTTTGATAGTAGAAAATGAACTTGGGCTCCAAAGAGATGAAGGACAGAAGCTAGGTCCTTCAACAAGCAGACTGCGACTGACTGATTTGTCTGAATTGCACCCTGGATCTTCTAATTAATTTTGATACAAGAATGAGAATTTTAATGGTTTCCAATGCAAAGGTTTTATAAAGCACACACTATTTACAGACAGATTCACTTATTAATTATATATATTAAAAAAAAAAAAAAAAAAAGAAAAAACAGACTCAGGTTTTCACACTGTTCTTTTAGAATATCCAGGTATGCTAATTTGAAACATGCAAGTTTCTATCACTATCTTTCTCTTTATACAGTGAATTTTTTTAGGCAACCAAGACCTAATCAATCAGCAGTGTGTTCAGTGGTTGTTTGCATGTTTTGGAGTTTGCTATACACACACAGAATACAAACACACATGTGTGCGTATCTATCAATCTACATGTATATATATATATATATATATATATATATATATATATATATATATACCACACACACACGTGTGTGTGTATTATACAGAAACTGCTACTTTTGTTGAACGTTGCTTTGGTCATCTGTTTAGTCAATGCAATTTAGTTGACTAAACGGATGGTCAACACATGTTGAAAAAAGCAGTAGATCAAATGATTCCTAGGGTTGGGAAATTTGCTCTTTCCCTGAGAATTGTGTAACTTTGGAGTTAGAATATGTAATTATCAGGGGGTGTGGGGGCACAGCTTTTGTTGAAAACTGCTTGCATGCGCCAAGATGGATGCCTGGTACACGTTTAGTAGTGTGGTGTGTCAACGTACATAATGTCAATCATTTGCTGTTGACATTATACACATCAATATCAGTGCCATTCAACAAAGGTAAGTAAATTCAAATATTTATAGAAAGAGAGAGAAAGGGAAACACACACACAGCTATATTGTTAACCAAGTTGTCCAATTAAAAGTATGGCATAGGACTTGATGCCTATCAAAATGAAATCCAACTAGATGTTTTAGTCACCAACTTTGATTTCTGGTTCTTTATCTTTGGATAGGTTTTGAGATCCCACTCCCTCATTTTTTTTAGCTGCATATATTGCTAGACAGTGATGTGAATGTATGAAACAATGCATCACTGGTTGAATTGTGAAGTTCAGTAAATAACTTTAAACAATTTAAATGCAAGATAATTTACAACTAATCCTGAAAGGTAAAGACAATATTTTCTACTTGCAATCCAGGTGTTTTTGAGACACTGTAGAGGAAATCATCTCCACTTTGATTGCAATGGGCACTTATGAAATTATTTATCTGATCCTGCAACAGCAAAGAAGGCAATATTAGTGGAAGAAATAATGTGAATAGTAAACAAATTATTGTTTTGTACTAGTTCTCTGTTCACCCCTTTGCCTGTTGACCTTCAAGTTTCTCCCAACTGAGGGAAATGAGCCCATTAATTTCCTAGTGATGTGGAGAGACCCATATGCTTAAGGCAAAAGGTGTCTGAATCCGGGAAGGTCATCATGCAGGTAGATATTGAAAGCAGTGGGGAAGAACTAACCAATTCACGATGGTGCCACAGAATCCCTGCCATCATAGCTGCATGCCAAGGTTGAGGCTATCATCAATATCTTAGTGAGATTCTTGGGTCTATATTATGTTATCGAATACTCATGTATTCAAAAATGTAATAGTCGACCCCTAATTGTCAAAAATGTCAAATGTCGAAGTTTTCAATGGAGATCTCCGTACAGTGCGGAAATTGAAGTTTTCCATTGTCTGTACTGTATGGCGATCTCGGAGTTGGTATATTTAAATAGCGGGGGTGTGGGGGGCTCAGACCCCCATGAAGGGGGTGCAGGGGGTGCAGACCCCCCATGAGGGGGTGCAGTGGGGCTTGCCCCCCTGCTTACAGCGTTTAAATGGTTTGTTTGGGTGGGTTTTTGTACTTTTTTTTGTTGTTCGATGTTTGACTGTTTCGACAATTAGGGGTCAACTATTACGTTTTCGAATACGTGAGTATTCAATAACATAATATAGACCCGAGATTCTTGCCTACCTCAAGGTCAAATCACTGCATGCCAGACCCTCCTCAGAGGATACTAGCTTTTCAAAGATGTGACTGGCTCTGCCACTCACATTCACCAAGCATAAGGATGCTAATCCTCCCCTTCTTGTTACTCATCAAGCACCTAAGTTGCTGTTTAAACTCAGGTCCCTTGGACCATAGCCAGGGCTTTATCCCTATATGTCATCAGTCTAGCAGAACCAAATAGAAATGGTAAAGCTCCTATGGAATTACAAAGTTTGAAAGTCCTGAATACATCCCAGGTGGCCCAAATTCAAACATTAGTGTGAGTGTCCTTTGGAGTTGGTATGTGGATGATGGTCAGGCTTATCTAGGGGGAGGATGTGGACTGGGACCATCCAATGCCATGCTATGGAGAAGGAGAAATGACTAAAAGGATGACACTTGGGTGAATATTTGGCTTTTTTGAAGCAGTGAACATGGTAGCTGCCATCATGGGTGAATAGAACCATGCATTTCCATTGTATCTCTTGCAGTAATGCAGACCTTTTACCTAAGGAGAGGGTTTAGGATATATACCATGTATTTTACTGTTAAAATGCCAGTAGAGGCCAAAAGCACCCTCATGGCAACTCTTACTCATGTTGGAGATGCCAAATATGGGGAGCAAATGGACTGACAAAGGCCTGCTTTCCAATTTTAAGTGCTGTTATAGTTATGATCCTTTTGTTTGGAAAATCCAGTTTATTAATAAATCACATGGTATTATATTTTTGTTTAAATGTGCATTGCTCAAGGCTTTCTTGTTCTGACGAAGTTTAACTTTACTCCACCCCTGTCTCTGCCTAGCTTCTCCATTGCTACAGCCACTAATCAAACTTTGGTCACCTGGATCGCATTAAGTCCTTTCTTTCTCTTTGCCAGCCAGCCAGGTTATTTTATGAAAAAGTTGACTAAAAATGACATTTTGAAAGATAGCAAGGTGGACTCTCTCCCGTAACCCTCCGGGGGGCCGAAAAACAATTCAATGGAATGATGAAATCAACGGATAAAAACAACATTTTGGTATGCTGCAATATATTTTTATAAAGATCAGATTCTGGCAATGCTCTCATGTGGTACAGTAGAGACTTCAAGATCTTTTCATATCTACTGCACATAAATCATCATGAGCACCTGCTGTGGCTGTGTAGAGGGTACACTTTGTACAGTAGGTACTTTGCATGGACTTTATAATATGGTGAGGGATGCCAGTGATATGAACTGCTCTGGCAAGAAAATTGCTGGATTAAATACAGTAACCAGAAGAGGTACCATCTAGGCCTTCTCCACTTTTTAAATGTTTCCAAATATTTCTGGCTTCTAATACTTTAATAGAAGTGGTCCCCACTTCTGAGTCAGACTATAGTACTTAAAAAGTTGTTTTGTTTTAGTTAGAGTGTTCATGAGCTCTGGAAGGAAATTACTGGGTGCTATATCATATATCATCCATTTTTGTTTTGTTTGTATTAAATTTAAATATGAAAAACAACTCAAATGCCTCCAAATATAGTGAATAAAAAAATAATATAAAAATAAATCACTAAGATGGTTAAAAATAAAACTGACACCACTAAAAATGTCTAAATAAATTTAATACCACAAAGATTAAGTGCTTTTGACCTTACATAGAGGTCTTCTTCAGAATGAATGCTACATGATAAACAAGACTAATAAATTACAAATTCCCTAATCAATCGACCAATAAAAAATAGCACCCAATCACGTTAATAAACTTTCATAAAGAAACCAATATCTTATACTCACTCATTTAATATGTTAGTCTTGTTTGTTGTATAGCATCCATTCTGAGGAAGACCTCTGTATAAGGTCAAAAAAGATTAATCTTTGTGGTATTAAATTTATTTAGAAGTTTTAAGTGGTGTCCATTTTGTTTTTACCATCTTAGTGACTTATTGTATTAAATTTACATATCTTAAAAGGTTGTACATTGGAAGACATTGTCTAGTCAAAGCACTCCAAAAGAAAGGCTGACCATGTGAGCAGAGTTTTATTTTTTGTGTCTGTGTGTGTGTGTGTGCATTCTTGTTGTATATAGAAATATGTGAGTGAAGGATAAATTAATACAGTGTACCAAAGTACTAAAAAGTGCAATGCATCTGGGGTATTGAGTTTCTCTGCTTCCATTTCACTGAAATGAGATCTGCTCTAACTTTGTCCAAGAGAGGTCTTTTCCAACTTTATGTACTTATTGTCTTTGATAGACTGTGTAGTGGAGGATGTTTCCTCTTGGTAGTAACAGGAAGATGTTCAATCAAAGATTAGCGTATATGCTGATGTTAATATATTGTATGGGAGTACTTTCTGACCATCCAACCCAGAGTATTGCATGTTTCGATATTGTTGTCCTTTCTAGTATGTTTGAGAACCAACTTTTAACATTACAAATAGATAACCACTGCTGATGTCACTGCAGATATGCATGAATAAATTTGTAGCATAAAAGGCTAGGCAGAGATTACCTATTTGGAGTCAATACAACATTGAGTAGAGGTACAAGATTTTAAGCAATCAGAATAGCTAAAGTTGCGGAGACCTGAGATCTTTTTGGTGAACACATGTTGAGGTTTCTTGAGCTGGTGTAGGTATATAGGGATATAACTTCCAAATGGGGCATTATATTCAATGATGGGCTTAATAAGGGTGGAATAGAGTAGGACTATATCTTCTTTAGAAAACAAGGAGATATCACAGAGAACAAGCTATACCAGAAAGAAGGATTTAGTAACCATACCAGAGACACAGAGTGAAATGAGATTTACCACAGCAGATGCGTGGAATGTAAAGGATTGTCTGTTATCATGACCCAGGTCTCCAATGACAGTGTCAGATAAAATTAGAATGTTATCTATAGGGTAAGTGGCAGTGATATCAAATCTACCAAAGAAAACTGCTGTATTTCTTGATGCTGACCATAATTAAAACACCAAACAATTTTTAGGCCAGCCCATGACAAAACTTTAAGTATCAGAATGGGATTTGATCACCACCTCCAGTTTGCAGTCAACAGCAAACCTGGTTAGCCATACCCCTTTAATATCTGCTTTCCTGACAGACAAGTATATATCAAAGGCAGAAAAGGGAAGCTGCTCTGGACAGAGCCCTAAATGACACCACCAGTGATATTTTTTATGTCTACAGAAATTACTTTCAAGTTAGAAAAGTATAGAACAATGTGGAGGCTGCCCAGAACAGAGCCCTAAGTGATGTGTGTAGCAAATATCCATGACCTTGGTCATATGGGTTGTTAAACAGCCAATTACCTATGTGGCAAACTATTTATGTCTAAATTTTGATGGAAGACTTTATCAGTAATCTCTGCTTGGAGTAATGGATCAAAGGGCTTGTTAAGGATAGGGTAGGCAGTATACACTGTATTGCTCTTATGCAGAGCTTAAGAGACCCTTTCAAAGAACAAAGCCAGGCTGAGCAGTCATGATCTGTCTTTTCTTGTTTTTACTTTAAAATTCTTATACTAATAACATTCACTGATGCGTTACTATCAGTCATGGTAAAACTATCTCATTCAAGTTATAACCAATTCTGGATTAGCAAGTTTGGAAGAAGTCATGGCAGATATTTACAGTGCAGTCTATGACTCTAAAAGATCAATGACACAAAATAAGCAAATATGCATATGTCATTTCAGCCACAATGAAGTGCAAACAGACTCAGTTTTGCTTGGGTGCATAAAGTATAGCATGCTGGAGACTAACAATATTCATTGGATTTTAATCTCAAAAATAAAAAAGGAAGAAAAATGTTAGTACTGTGACTCTGAGTACCGGATGGACTAGAAAGAAGAACTACACTGAAGATGGGAAAAAAAGAGAAAAAAAAAGAGAAAAAAATTCCCCTGATGTGTTTACTACTTTGGGGAATACAGAATGTAATTCAACATGGGGACGTATTGTATAACTTAGATATATAAAAATAAAGTGCATGACTTTAACTAGTTTTGTACTTATATTTGTACTACCCATTACCATCCACTCAGCCATATTGTTGAAATTGACCATAAACATGAAGAGAAAATAAGGGTTTCTGATTTGACACCATTCTGATGGTTGTGGAATTTTTCTATCTTCATAACGTTGATCTCCTCCCAATGTTGGTGGTGAGAAATAATATCCATGCAACAACCTTCTCTGTTATGTGTCAGCCATCCAAAGCATCTACTGGGAACATTTACTCATGCAGTCAAACCTGAATGCTCTTCATGAGGGGAGAACAGTTTGCAAGAACTCCATAGTTACTCCATCACCATGTTACTCATATATGACATGTACAAATCCACCTCCGCACCTCTATATCCATCACACACAAACACACATGCACACTGGCTCTCTAGCACCTAATTTGGTACTCAAGCTTTTTGATGGCTGTTACTTGGTTGAAATGCGTATATTGTTGCATGTGTCTTCATTTTGTTATAATGCATAATATTAATTTTATCAATAAACTATGCCCGGAAAGAAATTTGTGGCATCATAATAACAAAGCTAATAACGTTGCTAGTGAATCCCTGTTTGCCAACTTTATTGGCAAAACCTGGAATTCATTGCCAGACTATATAACCCTACAATTCTCCAAAAGTCTCTTAAAAAAAACCTCAAATAGTATCTCAAAGTGACTTGGCTATGTCCATGTACCAACCCTGATTAAGTTATAAACTGAAAGCATATACTGTAATTATCATAACTTGTAACTACGTCACCAAGCTCTGCTTCCAATCTGATGTCTCTTACTTTTAATTGTGTCTGTCAATGAGAATTGTGAGTCCCTACTAGGGAACACTACTAAGCCACTGTATATAATCACTTTGTTTTTATATAATTGTTTGTTAACTTCTATGTAATCTATGTAAGTTTGTCTATGTGGAGCTTTTCTCCCTGGGCCTCTGCTGAAAATGGACATGTATCCATTCGGACTATCCTGGTAAACAAATGTAAAATAAACAAATAAATAAATAAAATAAATCATGATGCCATTGTCATAGTTTATTTTAAACTGCTATTTCTTCTGTTAAAATCTGCAAGATCATTGCTGAAAAATATGTCAAGCAATATCTGCATCTAAGCTTTCCACATCCAAAAGTAATCAGTGACATTTTTATAATACTAATACTTTTGACTAGGAAAGTTGAATTACAAGAATTTTCAAATTAGCATATATTTCCTGAATTTAAAGATGTATGAAACTGTAATAACTGTTACTTATTTGACTGCAACTTTTTTTCAAAAATCACATGTTTAGAATGGACATCGTAGATTTTTGAGCTGAAATCTGAGGCATCCTTGAAAATCAGGGATATTTGATAAAAGTTGCCAAGAGAAGCACCACTCCCAACTTGTCCTATCTAATTAAAACTAAATATGATTCAATGTGATCATAAAGGTGCTTCTGCTTTGGTGGAGTGCTGAACTCATGATGAAGCTGAGAAGTGACTGTTTAATAAAACGATTTAACAAAGTACTATATTATATATGATTATTACAATACTTTGCAGAATACAGCTTTCACAGTAGTTTTTCAAATGTAAGAATATTCATTGTACGCTTCTTCAGCCCTTTCACTGCTACTACTTCTGAAGGAGGTCATTACTGTTTTGTAGTTTTACTCCCCTTTGAAGATCTAGGAAAACATGGTGTCAAAGGATGGAATCAATATTTTAAAATCAATTGCAGTTTTATGCTTTGGAGTTGTTTTACTTTTATCATCTGAATTAGGGATCTCCTTCCCAAAAGAACTACACAGCAGCATGCGTTCATTAATACTTGCAAAATGTGGCCTTTACTTTCAGTGCAGGTCACAATTAATTCTGTTGAATCCTGCTGATCTTCATTCAGATGCAAACTTCTGCATCAAGAGCAACAGATGTTTATGACTGCAAATCTAACAGGCAGAAACATAAAATCTAATGTGTTGCTCTTACTTGATGTACACTCCTACTAGCAAGAAGAAATACAAAATTCATCACAAAATGTTGACTCTTATTTCTTCATACTTGCACTATTTATTTAATAATTTGACAGTTACTGAACTTTAATTACATCATTTAATATTCTTCATATTTTTAGCCTCTGTGTTATCTGCCTGCATTACATCTGTTTAGTGTATTATTTTTTCCAGTTTGTGGATATTTGAATGAATATTATGATCATCTTCATTTCCATGCCACTTAAACAAAACAAAAAAAAACTCAGAGATATATATTATTTATCTTCTAAAATAAATCATCAGAATATGTAACACTTTACAATTTCAATGAACAGCATGGCACTTGAAATGAATTGCATATACTCACTATGCTAATTTAAGAATAGTCAAATCCTTTAACAGATTAGAGCTGCTTTGTTTATTTTTGTCAGACATCATTATTTCTTTAAATGTTAAATAAAAATGTCAGGAAGGTGTCATAGCACCTGAGTTTGTTCAGTTCTGGACTGGGCTACCTTGTGCATGGAGTTTGCATGTTTCTCTAGATCAGTGATAGCTTTTGCTGGGTGATGGGGTTTCTTCCCATATCCCAAAGACATACATACAGGTGACCTGATAAGCATCTAATTTATCAAAGGTGTTCATGTAGTGTGTCAATGTGTGTAGCTCCTGTGATAGATTTGCATCCATCCATAAACAGTGTCTCTGACTTATACTCAGTGAGTTCTAAGTTTGACTCTGGACCCTCCCTCCAAAAAAATTCCAGACATGTCAATTTAAGTAGCAGAAAATGAATGATTAAAAATTAAACGAAAAATTACAACATTATAGGCTGTAAAGAAATGTTGATCAGTTGAAATTTATCATTATACAAAATGTTCTAGAAGTCATGATAAAATTTATCAGAGATTATATCAGAGACAGGGGCTGCACTCTTTTGATTGGTACAATAGACCCCAATAAATAAAGAAAACAAACTACAGCATAACATACCTGAAAGATAGTGATCAACTGTATGTATACTTTTTTTGTCAAACTTCCTTAGTCATTTTTTTGGTTTACTTGAAGGTAATGTCTTTAAAGTAAAATGTTGTGCACACAGCTGTAATGGAGTGTAGACACCACTTATATTTATGTTTCTTGCATTCTAGAGGCAATTGCATTTTGTTTACTATTTCATCTAGAGTAGTTAGCAGGAAACACCACTATAACTTTACAAATTAATGTTACCAAAATGTTGCAATAGTTAAACAAAAGTGTTTATGGTATGACTTGGCTTTCCCGAAATGTTTGGAATTAGTACTGTCTGTTGTTTGTTCCATAGGTAGGTAGATTTGACTTTATTGGCCGATATTCTAGCTCATTTTTGTACTCTATAGTAAAGCTAATCATTAATGAAACTTTTTTTTCTAGGTCCTTCATCCACAGTGTGTGGGATTGCATCTATATCACAACTTTATTTATCGATTAAGTAAAACATCGAATAACGTAAAAAAATAAAAATAAAAAACTAAATGGCATAGGCAGGGGGGCAAGCCCCTCTGCACCCCCCCTACTTAAATACACCAACTCCGAGACCACACTACATTAAGATAAATGGAAATCTCCCCTTACGGAGATTTCCGTTTACTTGCACGATGTTCTTCACTTTCGATATTGTCATGCCAATATCAGACTCAATATTGTCAGCTTACAACAATGTGAAGTAGACCCATATGCTTCATTATAATTTTTATGTAATTTATTTGCTGTGGGCATTTCTATCTTCATAGTGTCCTTTAAGTTAATGAAACAAGAGTATTTCACCCTGAAAATGTCGGCTGATGACATAGGACAATGCTGTTCCGGGATCAGTTTGTTTGCAGCTGGGTCCCAGTCAGTAGTATGAATTACCAGTAAAAGGACTTCATTCCAGTTCCAATAACTACAGACTTCAGATGGCTGCAAATAAATTATGCAGATTTTTCCAACTAGTAGATACCTGCATACATCACTGCAACCCTTGGAAATTCCTCAAATTGTTACCAATAATTAGTAGAGTTACTATCTTTCTTGGCCTTCTCCTTTACAAAGTAATCACACAAGGTCATTATCTTCCCCTTAAAAAAAACTTGTATTAGATACCAACCAAGTAACAGAGAGGGATAAAGCCCTCACTATGGTTGTGGTGATCCACGCTTGATTAGAGGCCTGAACATTTGATGGGAACTGGCAGGGAGGATTGACATGCCCATATTAGGGCAGGGAAGCAGCGACATTTGCAGTTCTTCACAGAAAGGAGGTGGGTCTGTGGCCATGGCATGTATGTGGCTTTAGCCTTCATTAAGTAAGTGCATAGGGGGACATATACTTGTATATCAGAAGATGTTGTGGCTCCCTCAGTGACGCAGGATGGATATCTTGCTGTCTTGGGGCTGGATGGGGATAGATTAGGCCACTTAAAATCAATTTCAGGACACCAGCAAGGACACAAGCAACCTTCAATGCTGCTTAAATGACGGCTCTCCCAATGGCTCTAAAAAATTAGTTTGATCTTGGCTGCAGAGGTTTGATGGTTATCCAATATAGGGCAAAGCACTCGAAGAAAAAAAATCTGCAATAAAAACTCTGTTTCTATAGTAGCAGTTTGGAATTATGTGTTTTTAAAAGGGGGAAGGGGGCAGCTGTGCATGACACTAGTATCCATTTGTGTGTGTGTTTACCTATGTAGAAGTACCCTGCTGATCAGTTTGATTCCACTGCAGTTAGCTTGTGAAATTTAGATTATAGCTATACAATAATTCTTCTTAATTAGCATTACGGATCCTCTTCCATCCCTTTGACTTGGTCTGATATGATCATACATAACACAGTTTGAGAGCTAAATATATATATATATATATGATTATATCATCAAATATCTAAAGCTCAAAAGAGATAACAAAAAAAAATAATCTTTTGGCGCAAATCTAAAATGATTGAAAACTGCAAAAATGAAAGTAATACTTTCTTGCAGGGACCAAGCACCCCCAAAACCTACACAACAGCTTGGGAAAGGACAAATTCCCCTACCCCACTGAATGCAGTCACACATGGAAAGCAGCAGGTACGTTGAAACACATGGAATGAGAAAGTTACCTTTTCTGTGCATTTGCTTTTATTATCGACCGCAAAACAAGCTTACTCTTCTGCACTATAACCATAGACACAAACACAAACATACACATACACACACTAGATAGATAGACAAACAGATAGCTAGATAGATGGATGGATGGAGAGACAGACCGATAGATATGAATACTATTTTTTTTTCAGGGACAGAAATGAAGTAGTTGTTCCATAGTTATTGAAGCTTTGACACTGGTCCATTTGCTATTAATGTTAGTATCTGGTCTTTTTGGTTGTTTGCCATGGGGATGTTCATGATACATGTTTGATAGAGAGTTCCTGGATGTTTATGTAATTCTCCTGCTAGATATATTTTGACGACAGCAAGGTAGGGATTTATCAAAGTTTAGTGTAGTCTTGCAATAGCAAAAATTGAATGCTGAATTGCACTTATTTTCTACATTAAAGTTGTGTGTGTGTTAAGTCTTGAGATTTTAACACTAGTTACAGACTAATGTATACAGGTAGTTATGGTTTGATAATTACGCTGCACTAGAATGACATCAAAAAGAAACAAGCATGTAATTGGGATGGTGACAAAAACATTAGTATACAGCTGTGGTAAATTGTGTGAATGAAGAAATAAAAGCAATGAAAACTTCAGTCATTTTAATGGTTTCCAAGGTGGGAGAAGTAAGGAGACGTCACTCAGATGACTCCAGGGGTTTAAGGTTAAGGAAAATAAAAATAATCAGCTGTGATGAGAGTAAATTGTAAGATTAACCCCTGTCCTTACAAGGACAAAAACTAGTTTTGGTAAGGGTATTGAAGAAAGATGGAAGTAGCCCTGCTTCCAATGGGGCAAATAACATAAGCCACCGAAACAGTAAAAAAATGCAGCTGCAGTCTCCAAGGAATTGGAGAGTTTAAAAATGGTGTGTATAAGATTCACAGCTGTTGCCAGAGGTCACTGTGTTAGGATAGAGATATAAAAGGAACCGCTCCCTCTGTCAGTTTCTGCTGATAACATTTTGGGCTTAGGAGGAAGAAGTTAGAAAGTAAGTATCATACGATATAGTTGTAAATAGTAATCATCACTATTATCACCCAGACTTGATGAAGGCTAGATGTATAAGAAAATTTAAGTTCTGATGCATCAGGAGCAGAGAAAAGTGAATCAGCCCTTTTGCCTCATAGGAGGTAAGAAGAGTAAAAAGGGTTGTTCTTCCTTCCACCAGGAATTAAGAAAGTGGTAGTTGCAAGAAACAATTACTGCTACTACCACTAGATTTGGAAATGGTGAAAATTTAAAGAACCAGTTAATTCTGCAGCTGCTACAAAAGTGTCAAATCCTGCTACGGGGCTGATAAGGATCAAAGATGCAAGGCAGAGTCAGTCCAGTTATCACCCAAGGTAAATAAAGGTCAGTAGTATAACAAAACGTTGTTGGGAAGAATTGTTCTTTCTGCCATCATGAACTGGGTAGGATGAACGATTTAAGAAACTACCAGCACTACAACCAACACAGATAGAAACAGTGAGAGTAGTAAAAATGAGAGTTACTACTGCTGCTACAAGAAGGTAGAAAATGGGTCATTAAAGCAAACAGATCTAAGAAAGTCATCCCTGCTGCAACCAGATGATGGAAAAGCTGAACATTACATGGTGAAAGAGTTAAGAAGCAGGCACCTTCCACCCTGTTAGCAGCAGGAGCTTCAAAAGGTGAGAAGTACAAGTCACAGTTTCTTCTGTTCTCACCAGGGTGTGGAAAGGGCAGGTTAGATAGTATTTATTTATTTTATTTTACTTTACATTTGTTGACTGGGCTAGTCTAACTGGATGCATGTCCATTTTCAGTAGAGGCCCGGGGAGATAAGCTCCAAGATAGAACAAGGAAATTAACAAGATAACAAATAAGGAAACATTAAACAAAAAAAAATCATATTTACAATGCATATTACAGGTTATCACAGTAAATTCAGCATTGCAGAATACAGGCATAAAATAGCATGCTAGTACAATCAAGATGTTCTAGAGGGAGATAGTATTATGGTTAATAAGGAAGAAATTACAGTTAATGAGTAGAAGGGGTAGGAAGAGCAAAGTATTAAGAGATACATAACTAGTCAGGCTTAGTACAGGGGCATAACCACTGTGTTCTGAGGAACACTTTCAATTTGTTTTGAAGCATGATACTGAGGGAAGTGAGGAGAGTTCACTGGGGAGGAGATTCCAGGCTTTTCCAACAATATTAGAAAAGAGGGAGTCACCAGCCTTGTTGTTTGGTTTAGTGGTATGTAATAGAAGTCTCTGAGAAGACCTTAAGGATTTCAGGTTTTTATAGGGAGTGATGAGTGTGGATAGAATAGGAGTTTTGGAAGGTTTGTAAAAAGTGTTGTGGGCTATAGATAGTTGATGGAATGTAATCAGATTTTGTAGTTCAAGCCATCCCAGCTGCTTTAAATTAATGCAGTGATGGGTTCTAAATGGGTTGCCTGTAGCAAATCTGGCAATGGTATTGTAAGACATTTCCAATTTGCTAAGATTATTTTTAGATAGATTAGTAAAAATGGGTGAGGCATAAAGAAGTGAAGAGATTAGATGAGTGTGTGCTATAGTGGTTTTAACTGAAGATAAGAGTAAGGATTTTACCCTATAGAGAGAGCCAAGTTTTTTGTTGACAGTTTTTATAGAATTGTTAATATGGATATCAAAGTTCAGATTGTTATCAATGGTGATACCCAATAGTTTGGTGGTTGGATCAGGGGATATAATAGTTTTATTGGTAGAGATAACTGAGAAATCAAAAGGAGAGGACGTATTGGTGGGAGAGAAGAGGAGGAGTTTAGTCTTTTTGGGGTTTAGGAGAAGGCATCTATGTGTGAACCATTGCTCAGCTGTGTTAAATACTTGTTGGGTAAGAGATTGAAATTCAGAAGAGGAGGTGGCTGAGCATATCAGAGTGGAGTCATCCACATATTGTATGCATGTGGCTTGGGGGATGGCAAGGTGAAGGTCAATAATGAATATGGAAAAAAGTAGAGGTCCTAGGATGGACCCTTGAGGGACACCAAGTTTGACAGGCAGGTGAGTGGAGAGAGACTTGTGCCATAGTACGGCCTGTTGTCTTTTATCAAGGTAGGACTGGAACTACTTTATAGAAGATGTATCTAGTGACAGGTATTTCAGTATTTTGATGAAAATTTGGTGATTTACCATGTCAAAAGCTTTAGATAGGTCAATAAATAGTGCTGAAGAAAGCTTGTTAAGATTGTGGTTTTTGTTGCTACAATCTGTGAAGGAAAGCAGGGCAGTACTAGTGCTATGTGAAGGTCTGAATCCATGTTGACAGTTGGAAAGTAAATTATTTTGGGTTAGATGGTCAAGTAATTGTCTGTGAATGCATTTCTCCATGATCTTTGCCAAAGGAGAGAGAAGGGCAATGGGGCGGTAGTTGGAGAGTTCAGTGGAGTGTCCACCTTTATGGAGGGGGATAATATGGGAGATTTGCCATAAACTGGGGATATGACTTTCGGTAATAGTTCTATTGATCAGAATAGAAATGGGATAAGCAATAGCTTTTGCTGATTGTTGTAGGAATTCAGCAGGTAGTTGGTCTGCTGAGGGTGAGCATGGTTTTAGTTTCTGTAGAAGGGTTAGAATATTTGTTGTTGGGACAGGTTGAATATGAAAAATAGGGGGTAAGGTTGATTTATAGGAAGGTAGAGTGAAGTTATTAGGTGATAGTTGACTAGTTAGTGTTTGTATAGCATTAATAAAAAAGGTATTGAAAGCATTAAGCGTTTACATCTGTTGCAATTAATAGCTGGTGTGATGTCATGATAAATTCTGCTGTATCAAAGGGTGCTGTATAAAATATTGATGAAATAATACATGTAGGGGATCCCAGCAATGTTGCATGACAGTGGAGGGGGGGGTGAAATCTAGAGTGTTCCATCTTAGAGAAAAGTGTGTCTTGGTTATAGGTTTAAGTTACACAGCAATCGAAAGACAATTATGCAGAGTGTGATTATATGCTAGCCTGGTCCCCAGATTTGCTACACTGAAGAATGCTTTTATCCTTGATAGCAGCCTCCCTTTATGAATTTGTGGTCAGTGTTATATTTTCCTATTAATTTAGATTCCCTACCACCTACTGTATTGTATGCCACATTATGGGAACATGCTCTTATTGTAATTAATAACCAAGATTTGCATATATGTGCCTATTTGAACAGTTGCAACTATGTGATGGAATGCTAAAGCATAAAACTGAGTCACTTGTCAAATTAATTCAGCTGTATATTCAGCTATACTGCATAATGATGGCTACTGAAAGTTCTAGTAGATGTTAACTGTCTCATGCAGTTTCACTGATTTGCTAATGGAGATTGATATACTATACTACAAATGACATGTAAATTATTTTACTGTTGACTTTAATGCCTTTTGATTGAACTGATAATGCTGTTGTTTTAATAATTTAATGTGACTATTCTATCTAGCATTGTCTACACTGTGCCTTTGCCTAAGCAAATGCATTCTTGGCTTGGAAATTTCATCTGCTTAGCTAATAGTTGAAACTTTTTCCCTAAATGTTAATACTTTGTTATTCTTAAATATTTGATATTGATACCCACCCAACTTCCCTGTCTAATTTATTTACCTTCCAGAGACTTAGAAGCTCTCCAATCTCATCTCCCCCTTCTAGAAATGAAACACTAAATGAATGAAACATAAGAATCCCGATTGAACTATTAATCTTCCTTCCTTAACTGAAAAAACAGCAGCAATGTCTTAACTAGGAGGTGTAGATTAAAGGAAAATAGTTAACCATTATGGTCACTGCTACTGTACATGGAAAAGCTAATTAGCAGCTGGAACACTACGCGGACATAAATAGTTTTTAAAATGTATGGTCCTGAATCTTTACATATATTTTCCATAAGGATATTAAATGATCACCCAGGAACATAAAGGTCCCTTTATTAAGCTATATTCCTTATAACATGTCATTATTTTAAGGGTGAAGTGAGGCTTAAACTTACCTATTTGGCTCCCATTCAATGAATGTTTCTCTCATTGCCTGGATCCTTGGGATGGTCACACCTAATCCATTGCCCTCATTGTGCTTGGAACTCACCTCAGCTCCCCTATCCAACCACCAGTACCATGCATCCCAGCCTCCCCTAAATTTATGGTCTTTTCTCTATGCCCATCCATCTCTTCTGACCAAGCACACCCTCTGCTCCCTGTCTGCTACTTAAACCACCAACCAATCAAAACTTCTTCCTACTTCAGCCTAACCTACAATAACTTATCCAATCTCCTACATAGACATCCGCAGAAGTCAACCAATTTCCTCATGGTACACTTCTGTATAACCTAAGTTACTGCTTCTTCTCTATTAACTTCATATAACCTTAAGTAACAAAATTGCCTTCCTTCTCAACCTATTCACATACAATCATCCAACCATTACTATACACACTGAAACCTCCCGCTGTCAAAGGATGCTTCTCCCATCATTCCCCCCAAATTATTTCTACTTTTATTTTTGAGTATTCTTGCCCATCTATCTTCCCTGCACTTTTACTTCACAATAAATTTGTTTCTTCCTCTACCTCACACATAACCTCCACACTCAGCAATAAAACTAACATAGCTCTTAATCTTTATAATCCCAGACTTACTCCATTGTTCAAAATCAAACATCCCTACCTCTCACCCCAAATAAAACAACACTTTAATATTACCCTTCAATCAAAAATAAAAATAAAATGGATAAGGCAAACATCACTTTACAAACCTATTAGTGTTGGATGACATTCATCCAAACCCTGGACCCCAGCCCCAAACAGAATTCCACCCTTCCTCACCACCCCTCTCTAGGAACATCACTGGACTACTCTCATTTAATGTCAACCTCTGAAGCACCTGTAACAAACTCCTTGTAGTACATGCCCAACACCTACTGGATATTATTATAATCATAGAAACATGGCTATAACATGAAATTTGCAAGAAGGATTTTATTCCATCAGTTATAGCTATTTGGAAATGGACAATTAACTTCACTACTCACTCCCCCATCCATAATGCAGAAATTTTTATGGGTACACCTAAACAAAATTCTAACCATAAAAGGAGTATACATCCCCCAAGGCAAAAGTTATGACTATACAGACAAATTACTTCCATGGGTTTCTATCAACATTCCCCAGGAAACTCTAATTCTAGGGACTTAAGCACTAAATGGCTAGCGCTAAATGATATGTCCTCCAAAATTAATAAGCCCCCAAACAAGATACAGTAAAAATAGCAATAGACAAAGTACCTAAGTTACCAATGACTCACATATACTATAAAGAGGCATACAAATTCTACAAAATGTCACCATGACAACCTCTCATGTAACAAAAACAGCTCTAGCTCAGATACTTTGAATAATAATACCCTGAAATTTGTCATCTAGTCATATATAGTGTATATACATGTAGAGCCCAGAATTAAAACAACTGGCAACTGCATGTGCACAATGTGATAGTGGGTAATGACTTTAGCATCTGTATTTACTCTGGGGGGTAGTAAAATTGTAGGAGTATAGCCTTTAATATGTAGAAGCAACAATTTATTGTAACTTACTAAATATGACAGCAGTGTGCCTCTGTAACTGACAACAATCCTCTTATTAAGTTGTGTTTGGTTTAAGACAACCAGTTGTCTTTTCAGTTCAGATAATGTAAACGAGTATCCTTGCATCTAGCTGACTTATTTTGGAATGGCTTAAGAGCTGCTCCTGACTTTACTTTATAGCTCTTCCTGTCATGCTGATGGAAAAGGATCACAACCAGCTGTGCTGTAAAACCAACCAGGCATTATCAGTTCAATAATTAATTAATTAATATATAAAAAAATAAAAAGAAAGAAAATGACAGTACTGTTTACACTTGCACAACTAATAACCAATAAGATGTTGGTCCTTCCATATAAAAAAGTGAAGACAGAAACAAGCAGCAACATTTTTTTTAAACCTAAATATATGGACTTTATCAGATTAAGGAAACAAAGGCATAAGACACAGTTTTAAAATTATAATATGATCATGTGGCATTAATTGCAATTACGGTACAAAGAAAATATTAAAAATTTAAAAAAATACAAAGTTATTATCCTAACCAAATTAATATATTCAGATCAGTTGTTATAGTTATACAGAAGTATAAACAAAATTCATATTTTGTAAATATACACACATGGATCTACTTGTGATGGCCGAATTTACAAAAGGCCGAATTACACTTTACAGAGACCAAAAACCCAAAATATCATAGTGCCGAATCCTCAAATAGCCAAATTACACATTGCCGATCAATAGTCACAGTCTGGTACCTGCCCGCATAGTAGAAAACACTTACAGTTTTGTCCTAATGTGGATACCATCCCATTTTACAAATATGCCAAATGTGATGAGCAGTGTACCTGAAACTCTAGGATGCATCTATAGTACAGAAAAGTCTCAAAAAGGAAAGGATGTACTGGTCACTGATGGATTTATATACCAGCTAAACAAGAGGTTGAAATTCAGACAGTAGTGGGTATGTAAGTTTAAACATTCACTTCACTCCAAGGGTAATTTAGCTCAAGTACTGTTTGTGCACTGTTATGCTTTGTATAAACATAGCCTTTCTATCACTGTAGTGTGATCTCAGAGTTGGTATATATAGGCAGCAGGGGGAGTGGGGGGCACATGGGAGTTTGCCCCCCTGCAAAAATGTTTGAGGTTATGGTGCTTTGTTGTTTTTGTTTGTATGTAAGATTTCAGTTTTGTGTGTTTCTGCAAAGTGGTGTTTCATTATTGTGGTATATAAATATATATATCTATATATATATATATATATATATATATATATATATATATATATATATATATATATGTATATATATATATATATATATATATATATAAAAAACACCATATAAAAAACCCTTACAGTAAAACTCTTACAGTTTTGTTGCCTTTAACTTTAAAACAGTATTGATAATTAATACTAATAAATTTAGATAGGCAGACGGGGGGGGGGGGTGGATACCAGTATTAGTTTTTTTCTACCAAAATACTTTTTTTTATATTCCAAATCTCCCCAAATTAATATTAACCTTTTTTTTAAATACCAGAAATAGTAACCTGTTGAAATTTGAACAAAGTTGTGTATGCCAGTGAAGGACATATTTTATGTTTTTTTGGCACTCTTACAAATGTGGAGACTATGTTTGTAAATTCTATCTCTAAATCACCTATTTTCAATATATAAAATGTACTACATGAAGAAAAGGTGGCCAATTAAATAGTACCCTTACCAACACAATTACTACAGCATGATTTTAAAGAGTGTCAAATTCTGTGTAGGACTGCCACATTCTACATATTTTTATGCCAAAATCCACACCTTTGTCCAAACTCACAGTATCTATATAGTTCAAAATAAATTCTTGCAATTAAGTGACGTGTTGTAAAAAATAGGATCTTCCCCTAAAGCACTACTTATGGAATCAAAATATGAACAATGTTCCAGTTCATTCACTTAACATACTCTTCAAAAGAGTTAAAAGCTGGTATATTAGTAAGACAAGAGAATGGGGCAAAGAATTGAATACATTACAAGCCAAAATGGGCACACTAAAGTTGAATCTAAAACCAAATGATACTATCAGTCAGTCTGAACTTAAAAACTTAAATACAAAATATGTTGAAATTCTAAATCATAAAGTTTCAATAAACTTGGAAAAACTTAAAATTCAGGCATATTCACTAAACCCTTTAAGCTTGCATAAACTTGTTCTTAGATGAAAGGAAATTAATAAACTAAATCATATCAAATACATTATAATACATATAAATAAAAAAGGAAGAACAGATATTAAAGGTATTCTTGAGGACTTTAAAATATTTTATGAAAATATAAATCATAATTAAAATAACTTGACAGCTTAAAATAGGTTAAACATATGCATAATAAAATATCAAGTGAACAAATAAACAAATGATAAACCATTCACTTTAAAAGAAATAAAAGATTAAACACAAAATAAGTAAATAAATAAATAAATAAATAAATAAATAAATAAGGTTCTGGGCTTAGATGATCTTATACCAGAACTATGTAGAATACTACTAGATGATGCAGTTAAAATATTAGATAAGATCTATAGGGAAAGAAAAACAACTGCTGAAGTCCAACCATCATGGAAATATTCCCATATATCACCTATTTTAAAACAAGATATGGACCCTACAAAGTTTTTATCATACAGACCAATTTCACTTTTAAATGTAGGCTATAAGATGTTCATTTCCATTTTAGCTAACAGAATTAATCTACTTATATCTAATCTAATTAACAATGACCAAACTGGGTTTACATTAAATAGACAAGATAATATAATAAGAATGCATACATTACTAGACTATGCAAATAAAAATTAAAAAAAAATAACTTTCTATTATTAGTCTCAATTTTGATAAGGCTTTTGACTCATTCAATTTGTCATACCTATTTAAAACACTTGAAGTGTGTGTATAATTTCGCACTTGATCTAATTGCATAAATGTCTAAGTTATGCAATAACTCTTGTGCTTATGTCAAAAAACAGGTTATGCCTTTCTAATTAGTTTAAATTACAAAAAGGCACAAAAAGGCTGTCCATTATCATCTTTACTTTTTGCATTAGCTACAGAACCCTTTGCTATTACTATTAGATCCAATAAGAACATTAATGGTATCAAAATAAAAAAAAAATCCAAACTAAAGATTCAACTCTTTGCTGATATTTTACTAAAAATAGGAACTATAGGAAATCAATTAGAATGCATAATTAGTTCTATGAGTCAGTTTGAAGAAATCTAAAAGCTAAGATTTAATCAGAATAAAACAAGTACATTATTAATAAAAACATAAAAATAATACAAACAATATTCTAACTTCAACTGGAATAGCAAGCAAATTAAATACTTTGGTATAAAGATTAGGTGTAGTAGTAAAGAAATGACACAAACGTTTGACAGGTTGTTGATAACATTTTAAATTTAATCACAAATTGAAAAAAAATCTTTTTTTACCATGGAAGAATGATTAATGCTTATTAAGATGGTAATTCTCCCTAAAATAGGATTCCCTAATATTCAATTGTTTCCTACTTCAGCAATTTTAAAAAGTTCTAGCATTGTGGATAAATGCATCTTATGATTCAAAATGAAAATAAATACATCAAGAATTATTATTAGTAAATAAATATATCAAGACCAGTCATAAACAAACAGGCCTTAATAGTTTTATCTGTTTATCAAAATATTTTTGCGTAAATGGAATTACGCCCTCTTCTCAAATTCCCTATTTAAATAACATTATTTCTTCTTTCCAAAAGTTCACATATTCTAGCCACTGGAATTTAAGAATTAATATTTTCTGTGTTTCCAATTGCATACACAGATGACTGCTTAGAAACTCATAACTTCAACAAAATGCTGTTATTGAAACAACAAAGTAACAACTTATTGGCATCAATTATTAGATGGCACTGAGATGTGTGTGGGTGTGTGTGTATGTATATAGTTTAGAGATTTTATAGTATTACTTTATCATTTACCCCTTGCTTTCTGCTGCTTATATTTGGCTCTACTGCTGTATAACCCTGTCCTCTCAAATGGACTAGGGTCACTGATAGCATGCTGAACTGTTGAATTAATGTTTTGTTCTATTTAATGGAGCCTATATTGCCTAACTTATATTGTTCATAGCATAATGTCTGCTGCTTTAAATTGTTAATCCCCTAAACCTAATCTTCCTCTACATACTTGCTCTAGCCTCATCTAACCATAGTCTCTCTCTACTACTGTGCTTTGTTACACTCTCCTTCCTTCTCTAAACATCCCTTACCTTCTATCTTCCACTCTACATCTGCAATATTAACTAACTCAGTGTCGTCTCCCTCTCCTCTACAGTAATCCATCCTGGGTGCTCCCTCCCTGCTTTAAACACAAAAGCAATATCTCCGGCCATCACCTGAAGACACCCTGAATTGGCCAGCTTACCTGGTACTTAGAAAAATACTACTGAGAAGACCCCTCCCAACAAGATTGTGTAAATGTATGTTGCTTAACATTAATTAAATGTAGACTTGATGTACTATCTATAGAGTTAATCTGCCCTCCCGTATGTGCATTCTAGCAGCCCATGGCAGTCCGTTTGCCCTCTTCCCCTCCTGTTATCACTACCCTAGAATAGCCATTCTCTATAAATCTAATCTCCTAATTTCCCCCTTTAATGTGCTCCCATCATTAGATACAAAGTCTGAAACCCTGACTGCCAAACTCCAAATCTATCTATCTAATTTGCACGTATCTCCCCCTGGTAACAATACCAATACTCTTGAAAATTTACTTAGTTACCTCTCTACCCAACTACCCCAGGAGACCATTGTACTGGGTGACTTTAACATCGACTGGTCCACCTGCAGTTCCCCTAACCCTACTAATCACATATATCTCTTCGGATTCTCACAAATAATAACCACTCCTACTAGAATCCACAAACCCAGCAGCAAGGAAACCACGCTCAACTGGATCCTTATTAATAGCCACCCCGAAATTTATACACCAGGAACCCTTCCTGATGATATCAGCGACCATATGCTTACCTACATTATTAGAAAAAAGTCCATATCCCAACTACTAATAATTTCAAAACCTCCCGCTCTAAAAAATTCTTTAATCCAGACAACTTCCAAAACGAACTACAAACACGTGAATGGTCACCAATGATTCATCTTGAACTTGATGAAGCAGTGACCTACTTTAACACCAAATTTCTTCAAATCCTAGATTACCATGCACCTTATCGCTCTTCTAGAATAAGAACCAAATCAGCCCCATGGCTCACAAAACAAACTAGGCAAAAGATGCTCCTCAGAAATAAAATCAGGGCTAAATGGAGACCAAATGTCCATCAGATCACATCCACTTTAAATAGTTAAGAAATGCCACCAAGAAAGATATTCTTAGAGACAAAAAAGACTTCTACCTTCACCTCCAACAAACCAGTCAACAAACTCCACAAAAATTTTGGTCAGGGATAAACAAACTTCTTCAGCCAGGCCACTCTACTACTCCTGCCCCTGTAGGATTCAACCAAAATAACTCCAACCAGATCCCTGATGCCTTTAATAACTACTTTACAGAAGCCATTCAAACCCTAGCCAATTATTTACCTCATTTTACTGCTTCCCCACTAAATACCTCAAAGACTTCATCTCCTACCTTTCAAATACAACCTGTACCTACATTTCTCATCTGTAAGCTCCTTCAAAAATTGAAACTCTGCACCCCTTCTGCTGACCGTCTCCCAGCTGAATACCTACAAATTGCCGCAAAAGTCATATACTATCCCATCTCTATCCTTATTAATAGAACTATCTCAGAAGGCAAAATCCCTGCCATATGGAAAGGATCCCACATCATCCCTCTACATAAAGGTGGATCATCTATTGAGCTTTCTAACTTTCGGCCTATTGCCTTACTCTCCCTAATAGCTAAGATAATGGAAAAATGTATTCACAAATAACTACTTAACCACCTTCTGCAAAATAATCTACTGGCAAACTGTCAACATGGCTTCAGGCCATTCCATAGCACAACGACTGCCCTGCTATCCTTCTAACTCTATAAACAAAAATCGTAACAATAACTCTTTTTCCTCTGCGCTATTTATTGACCTGTCAAAAGCCTTTGATATGGTTAACCATAATTTACTTCTAGACAAACTAAAAGCCAATTCACTCGATCCACAAGCATTCAATGGTTTAGGTCTTATCTGGAAAACAGACAGCAAGCAGTACTTTGGGATAACAATCTGTCTACACTACATCCAGTAAATATTGGAGTACCCCAAGGCTCTATCTTAGGTCCTCTTCTTTTTCCTTATTTATTAACAATCTACACATAAACATTCCAAAAGCCACCTGCATTCAATATGCAGATGACTCTACCTTAATCTGTACAGCTAAGAACATAGCCTCTCTCCAGTCCCTCACCCAAACTGTTTTCCATAATGTTGAAAATTGGTTTATGCAACACTGCCTCCTCCTAAATCCCAAAAAAACAAAATTACTGCTTTTTACTCCTACTCATAAATCACCTCATCCATTCTTCTCAATAATCTCTAACAATGCTACCAACATAACCCAGATACTACAACCCGACTACTAGGTGTTACAATTGATAATCGCTTCAACTATGATGACCACATTAACTCCACTATAAAGTCTGTTAATAAAAAACTTGGTACCCTCTATAGAATTAAACCCTTCCTTACCCCTTCTGCCAGAAAAACTATTGCCCAGACCCACCTTATTTCTACCCTTTTCTATGCCTCTGCTATATATACTAACCTATCTAAAAACAACCTCTCCAAACTTTCCAGCTGTTATAACAGCATAGCTAGATTCATCACTTGCTCCCCCTTTAAAACCCACCACTGCCTCAACATCAAACAATTGGGATGGCTAGAATTACAGAACCATATACTTTGTCAACAATTACTTATCACCCAAAAGATCCTATACCACCCCAGCAACACCCCTATCCTCACTGATATGATTACACCATACAAAAATCTGGCTATACTATGCTCTGCTAATAAGCTACTAGTTTCCTCTATTAAATCTAAGAACAAAGCTGGTGACTCACTTTTCTCGAACACAGCAGGTAAAAATTGGAATCAGCTTCCTTCTGAAATATCAACTCTTGCTTCTATTTCTCTATTTAAAAAAACATCTTAAAGAACATCTTAAAACTCACTGGCTTTGTCCATGTGCTAACCCAGACTGATATCTCTTTCCCCTTCCTGCTCTCACCCCTTTCCCTACTCCTCTAACCTATGCCTCTAACTCTAGACACTACACTTTCCTTCATAGTATGAGGATAAAATAAAAGGGTTCTCTCTCCTAATTGGGTCTTGCTCAAACTTATTATTGTGTTGAGTTTAATTTTTCTTTTGACCAATGTTGCCTCTGTACTGTGATTTTACGTGTCTTTTTATATATTGTAAACTTTGTCACTGTTCGTGCTTGGAGCTTTTCTCCCCAGGTCTCTACTGAAAATGGACATATATCCAGTTAGACTAGCCCGGTCAACAAATGTAAAATAAATAAAAATAAATATTTAAACCTAAGACTGCTCCAACTATCCCTGCTGTTTGCTATCTCCTTCTACCATTAGGTGGCAGCATCTACCAATATAAATCCTAGATATTCTTTATAATCCCAACAAGTTTTATTTTTTCACAAACAATTGGTTATGAGTTAATATCCTTAGACTGTAAATATCTTCTCCCCCCTGCTATACCACCCTCTGTAAAGGCAGCCTTCTTTTTCTGGCTAGAAATATTTAGCTCATACCTTCCAACTACAGCCTTTAAACTGCTCTTTGCTGATACATTTTCTGCCATACTCACTTCTAGTGTTCTTTCCCACTCCGTACACCCTACGGGCTCACTCTGCTCCCCTACCCTGCCCCCATTTCCCACCCGCCCCAGTACTCCTAGCTATATTCCTATCTTACCCCACCCTCTCAGACTAATTACCCAATACCAGCTCCCCCTTATTACTCCTCCCACCTATAGCCATCCTTCTTAAACTCTGCAATTTGTACTCCACCCAACAATTATAATCCCCTCCTATTTCCTTAAATCTCTAGAATACCTCCATCACTTTTTAAACCCTTTCTTCTTCATAGCCTTCTCTATTTTCCTAACCACTCATACCACTCTCTCTCTGCTCCAACATGCTCTCCTCAAGTTATCACACTCTCCAGTCCCCCAACCTCCACTTTCTGTTCCTACTTCCCTTATACTATGCTACCTCATATTCCACCTACGCTTGTCCAATACCACCTACAAAGACAACTACCATACAAACCCACCTTCCCCCTCATTATTACTCCCATTTCCACTCTATCTCCTCTTCTCTCATTCAGCCTAACCCTCTGCACCTATTCCACCCTAAACTCTTCTCCTCTAAAGTCAAGATACTGTCACCTGCTCCAATCTGCACTCTACCAAAATTCATGCCTGGCAGACCAATATGGCTAAAGGATATCTCCTTCAACAACCTAGTCCAAGCTGGTGATATCCATCCTAACCCTGGTCCTACATCCTTTATTAACAACACTCATCCCTTACCCTCTTCCTCATATCTCAACACCCTAAAGATTTTTACAATTAATGCACAGTGTCTAAACAACAAAGTACATCAATTTCAAGATTGGTTAAGCCATAACCAACCAGATATCTTAGCCATCTCTGAAACCTGGCTCAAGCCCTTTATCTCTGACTCTGAGATTCTACCCCCAGGATTTCATTGTCTCAGAAATGACTGACTAAATAAAAAAGACGGAGGCACTGCCCTAGTCTACTCCAACCTTCTTATCTTAATTCCACTCCAAGTTCCAATTCCTCAATTCCATAACACTGAACTAACTGCTGGAATTCTAAAACTAAATAAATATAAAAATATCGGCATCATTGCCCTATATATCTCACCTGGTAACAATATCTCTACACTTGAAAATATTCTGTGGGCCTCTACTGAAATTAACTATGAAACTTATACTGCGGTGGTGGTGCTGCGGTAGCGTTGTCGCCTCATAGCAAGACATTGTCCTGTTCGATTCTCAGCTAGAGCGTCTTCTGTGTGGAGGCATACGTGAATGGGGCATGCCTTCATTGAAGGTTGTGCTTCAGGGCTGGTAACCCAGTACGTAAAAATCCACTACCAATCATTAGCAGACCGGAGTTCCGCTGTGGCGACCCCTAACCGGGAAAAGCCGAAAGACACAAACAAACAAACAATCCTTGGTGATGTAAATACTGACTGGAATAAAATCAATTGGCCCTCTCCCTCCCTTTCCATTAACCTCTATAACTTCGCTCAAATAATCCTCTCCATCACTCGACCTAACAAAATAAACCCTCCTGGATCCACTATAGATTGGATCCTAGTCTCAGATCCAAATAAAATAAATTCTGGCACAATTCCTGATACCTTTAGCAGTCACCTCCCAGCCTTCGTGCATCACTCAACTAGTTCCTCCCCACACCAGCATCAGTACATTCAAACTCGTAACCTCAGTAGCTTCAACCCGACTACTTTCTCAAATACTTTCAAACAAATGAACTGGAAAACTCTAAACATCCTTCCTCTTGACAAGGCTATAGAATACTTCTACTCTGTCTTTCTTGATACTCTAAACTCATTAGCCCCACTAAGAAACAAAAGGATAAAAACTAAAACTGCTCCTTGGCTATCCAAAGAGACAAAACAGATTATGCACCACAGAGACAAACTATGGAAGCTTTACCAAAAATTGGACAATACCTTGCTCCAATATAAACAGCTCTGCAACCATGCAAAACAACTAATCACCAAAGACAAAAAATCCTACTATATCAAACTTCAGTCCAATAACAATAAAACCCCCTAACAATTCTGGAACTCAGTAAACTTACTCCTCAATTCTGGCTCCAAGAATAATCCCTGTCCTGACCCAAGTAAATCTGATCTTGAACTAGGCTCTGAATTTAACTCATTTTTCATAGACACTATTACTACCCTCACCAAGACATTTCCCAGTAATAACCCAACTGCTCTACCCTCTTCCCCTTCTAACTCACCTCATCTGTTTGAACCCAAACCCATCTCCACTAACTTTATAAAAAAAAACTTTTGTCCAAACTTAAACCTTGCTCTAACGCTCCAGACAATATTCCCTCTTCTTTCCTAACATATGCTACTGATGGCATTGCACTCCCAATCAGCATCATTATCAACCGATCCATAAAAGAATCATAAGTCCCGAAACTCTGGCACTCAGCTTATATTCTTCCTCTTCATAAAGGAGGCAAAAATACCAGCATCTCAAACTTTCACCCTATTGCTTTGCTCTCACCAATCTCCAAAATCCTAGAAAAATGCATCCACCTCCAACTTATGCCTTTACTGACCCAAAACAATCTTCTCACTCCTACCCAGTATGGCTTCCATCCAGGCCATAGCACAATAACTGCTCTACTCTCTTTCCTAGAAACTGTCAATCAAGCCTGAGATTTAGGCCACTTAGTTTCTACTGTTTTACTCGATCTGTCTAAAGCCTTTGATACTGTTTCCCACAAGCACCTCCTCTGTCATCTCTCAAACCTTAATCTATCACATAATGCTTTATCCCGGTTCACCATCTATCAGACAGATCACAGGCAGTCAAATGGAAGAAATCCATCTCTTCCTTCCTACCTACCCCAACTGGTGTACCACAGGAATCCATCCTTGGGCCAATGCTTTTTAACAACTTCATCAATAACTTTCACACTGCTATTTCTGATGCTAAAATCATTCAATATGCAGACGATTCAACCTTAGTCTGCTCTGACTCAAACCTCTCTGAATTGCTTACTAAAACTCAAACTGCCTTCTCAACAACTGAAAACTAGATGCGCCAAAACCACCTCTCTCTCAATGCAAAATAAATCAAAGATTCTACTATTCCCTCCCACAAAGACCCTTTCCTATGATAAAAACAACTTCAAAGTCTATAGTCAAACCAACTCACTTATAGAAGTAGTCCCCTCTGCCAAACTACTTGGCATTACTGTAGATGAACACCTAAGTTTGATATTCATATTCAACAAAATATTAAGAAAACCCACTAAAAGCTAGGTATGCTGTTTAGGAATAATCACTTTCTCTCCCACTTTACCAGGCAAACTCTGGCCTCGACTTATCTTCTTCCTTCCTTATTATATGGAGCCCGTCTCCAAACCAACCTGTCCTCCTCTATCACCTCTAAACTAGAAAACTGCTACAACAAAATCTCTAAATTTGCCTCTAAATTTAAAATACCACCCATCGCTGCCTAACCCTACAATCCCTGAATTGGCTTGAACTCCCAAACTACCTAGACTATCTCCAACTCACTACTGCACATAGACTCATATTTCACCCAACAAAATGTCCCGCTCTAACTAACATCCTTCTCCCTTATACACCCAACACAGCTCTCAGATCTGAAAATCAGAACTTACTTACTATCCATAAACCTAAACATCCTGCTGGCCAACTTCTCCTATCTTTCTCATTAGGCAAAAAATGGAATTCTCTTCCCTCCACACTAAGAACCCTACCAAACTCGGAAAACTTCAAAACCCAACTATTCAAACACCTGTCCACTAAATGGAAAGGTACCTGCCTTCACCCAACCTAATCCAAGGGTGTTCTCGCTCTGGTTCCCAAGCTCTCCAACTCTCAGTTATCTTCTTATGATCCTATCTAAGCTCTCAACAATTTCTATAGCTTCCCTCTAAACTCTCACCTCCTACAGCTACCCCCACACAGCCAACCTTGTAAATATTGTAAATAGCATTACGTTCATAGGTAGATACTAGACTATCTGCCCTAGGGCATTTATAAGCCTAGTCAGAGTGTATTTGGCTTCCGCCTCCCTATTAGATTAGCCTACTGTGCCTCTGTAAAGTAGGTCACAGAAGGTACCCTTTTAAGATTAGTTTACTGTGCCTCTGTCTAGCAGGGACACAGAAGAGATCCCAGGGGTGAATTTGCGATTTCCCATCCACACGCCCAGATTTCGCTTGAAGAGGGTCAGTGAGGGGCTATGTCTAACATGAATTGGGATTCTATTCCAGAGTGAGGGGAGCCTCTGGGAAATTAATATGTCCCTCCAGCATGTCCTATTTATTTTTGTGCTGAGGTTTAGGTCCCTGGAGCGTGTAGCTCTAAGGGACTTGGATTTTTTGAGGTGGAGCATGTCCATTAATTCTGGGTTTGACATGGCTTTGTACGTCAGGCATAGATCACCTCTGAGTAGGCGGTAAGCAACTGAGTAGAGCTGGAGTTTCTTTAGTCGAGCTGTTTGTAGCCCATGATCCTCTTGGTGAGGTACTTTTGGGGTCTCTCCAGTTGCTGCAGGTGTCGGGTAAGGTACATCCCAAAAGGGGCATTGTATTCAATTATGGGCCTGATGAGTGACAAGTAGAGGGGCACAATGACCTCTCTTGATCTAGATGCGAACCCTTTCGTAATAAGGTGGGCTATATAGAAGGTCTTTCTAACCACTTTGGCAAAGTGATTATCAAAGGAGAGATTACTATCTATGTTGGTCCCCAAATCTCTAATTACTTCTTCCAGATTAATGGATTACCACCTATGTGGTAATTTGTGGGCACCTTGTTTTTCCCAAAGGGGATGACTATGCACTTTTTAGCATTTAGCTTGAGGCCGTGGCTCTGGCACCAAGCATCCGTCTCTGTGAGACCCTTTTGGAGGATGCTTGTGTCAGCTGGAGATTCGATTATGGCCCCCAGTTTGCAGTCATCTGCGAACTTTGTCAGCCATAATCCCCCCGTGTTAGCCTGAACCTCAGAGAAGTATATACCAAACAAGAGAGGTCCCAGAACTGAGCCCTGTGGGATGCCACTTGTAACTGGTTTGGATTCGGACATGGCACCTGCAATTCTGACCATGTGGGTTCTATCTCTGAGCCAGTTTGCAACCCATCTTGTGATATAGGGGTTGATATTTAAGCTGGTAAGCTTATTTATGATGCCCGAGTGGGGTATTGTGTTGAAAGATTTTGCGAGGTCCAGGTAGGCTGTGTGGACTATCTTGCCCTCATCTATGGCTTTGGTAACTGTTTCAAAGAAATCAACTAGGTTTAAGAGGCAAGATCTGCCCTTAACAAAGCAGAATTGGGTAGGGTCTAGTGTCTGGAGGCTCCCAATGTCTTTGTTTATGAGTTCCATGATAATACACTCCATAGCTTTACAGACCAGACTAGTCAGGCTTATGGGGCGATAGTTTCCAGGGTCCGTTGTGGCACCACCTTTGTGGAGTGGGACCACTGTAGCTGTACGCCATTCTTTGGGTACATATCCTGTAGTAAGGCTAAGTTTGAACAGTGACTTAATGTGAGGGTTCAGTTCTTCTTGGAGCTCGTGTAAGACACAGCCTGGGACACCGTCCGGTCCCATAGATGCTGTGTTTTTTGCTTTGGAGAGGGCAGCTTTCACCTGTGCATCTGTGATGTCAGGGAGGTTACATTCAGTTGGGATAGGCATTTGCTCCTTTGGGGGGAAGCGGGGGAGAAGTTTGTGCTGAATCTGTCTGCCAGGATGTTGGCTATGTCTGTAGGTTTGGTATATTTTGTACCGTTATGCAACAATTCAGAGCATATCTGGGAGTTTCCACCCATGTTCCTGACATAACTAAAGAAGGCCTTGTGATTTTCTTTAGTGTCTAGGGCAATTATTCTTTCGAAACTGGCCTTTGATGATTTTATGAGGGATCGAAGTTTCTTGCTAATACTGATCAGAGATGCCTTCCCTTTTTTGGATTTTGCTCTGTCATGTAGTAGCTTCCTCCTTCTGTTGTATAGTTTATTTATGGCCAGGGTCCACCAGACCGGTCTCCTGTTTTTGGAGGAGTAAGTCTTGGTTTTATTTGGGATAGCACAATCCATGCATTCCTGCAGGTGCTCATAGAATGCATTTGTAAAGGATTCTGTGGATTGGGCTGTATTATCCTCTAGCCCAGGGGCTTTGAAGGATTCCACCTCAGTCTTGAGAAGTGCAAAGTTGGCTTTTGAGAAATTCTTTACAGTGATTTCCTTGGCTGGGGGTGGGGACGGGATATGGATGTCCAGGGAAATTTGTTTATGGTCTGATCTTACCAATGAGGGGTTTACCTCTGGTGTGGAACATAGAGTCCCCATGTTGGTGATGACCAGGTCCAATATGTTGTTCCCTCTTGTGGGAGTGGTGACCAGTTGTTCCATAGCGGTAGAGTTTATAAATTCAAGGAACCGTTGGGTGAGGGTGTTTGGGCTTGAGTAGTTTTCCCAGTCAATGTTTGGGTAGTTGAAGTCACCCAATAACATAGTGTTTGGAGAGACATTCATATTCTCCAGTGTTCTCAGGAATGCCAAGTGGGGTTCCTGTAATAGGGAGGGTGTTCTGTAGCATTCTACTGTTGATGTGTGTATGTAAAGCCTATTTACATTTTCTTAAAAGGTTTGTATGTAAACTGCTTCCACACCTAACCCATATCTGTTTTCCTCCAATGAAACTGTGTGATCCCTACCTTCAAGCTTAATCAATTTAACTATGCATGATATTGAATGCATTTATGAGTAACTATTCTACATACGATCTTTAATATTAACTATCATTTGTATGTAAATTGTATAATGCATTTTGGAGCTTTTCTCCTCGGGCCTCCACTGAAAATGGGTCAATTCGGCCCAGTGGACTTCCCCAGTAATCAAATTGCAAATAAATAAATAAAATAAATAAACATATATATATATATATATATATATATATATATATATATATATATATATATATATATATACACACACACACACACACACACACACAGCTGAAAATTTAAGGCCCAAATACAATCAAGATTCTGAGAATTGGTTAATTTTACAAATAGAAACTTTATGAGTACAGAGATTAAGAAGATATTTAACTTAAATAAGAAATTGTTACCCAAGTTATTGGAATTCTTAATAAATACCAATAATAATGCATTTGAAAAATAAATCATATTTGTCACAAATGTATGACATTCTTAAGTTAGAGTTCACATATTTAAATAATTCCTATTGGAATTATTCTTCAAATGTTAATAATAAATAATTCTCTGAAGAATACAAGAAAATAATTTTAAAATCTACAGATAAAAATCACATTTTCATTATACTGGAAATTTTTAACTTGGAAATTCTTAAACAGAGCTATTGTCATTCCTGGCAAAAATTACAATTATGCATAAAATCAAACAGGAGTAAATGTTGGAGATGTTATTCTGAAATAATAGCTGATTGGACACGTATGATATATGAATGTAAAGTCATTTGCTCTTTTTGGAAAGAAATGAATAACTTCATTTAAGCTCTATGGTCAGATAAATATTTCTAAATCTTTAGTTTTATTTAATGCTCAGATTCTAGAGATAATTCCAAAAACCCAAGTGCCTCTCCTTTGGTCTATTCTTGCTATAGCCAGAAATGTAATTACTAGAAACTAGAAAAGTAAAGTTACCCCCCCCAGTGTTGGATTTATTAGTATGGCAAAAATTGTTTGCAGTAGTGAATTGCATACTATAAAGATGAGAACTTCTAATATTACACATTCATATAAATCTTGGCTTAAACTTGAAGACTTGCTTGAAAAACATTAATTGTTGTTGATATGTATAACTTTGATGTACTGATCAGCTGTGGACTTATGTAAATAGTTATTTGTTTATTTTATAATCAATTTATCTATTGTTTTAAAACCAAATAAAAAAACATTGTTCAACTGTACCAAAAATTCACTATCTTCATATATTAGTCTGGAAAGGTGTACCATTTTCCCTTTGAATATATTGCATTTTTGTAAGGGTAGCAATTCTCATAATTCAAGAGATGGAAATGTAGCTTTTTTATAAATAGTAGAAACAAGTCTATTTTATTCATAGTCCAATTAAACAAGAACATCCATGAAACAAACATTATTAAATGCAAATTCATAAGTTGTTTCATCTAGTTATACGGGCGGCCACGGTGGTGCAGTGGTTAGCATTGCCGCCTCACAGCAAGAGGTTCTCCGGTTCGATCCTCGGCTGGGGTGCCTTCTGTGCGGAGTCTGCATGTCCTCCCTGTGGTCGCGTGGGTTTCCTCCGGGTGCTCCGGTTTCCTCCCACATCCCAAAGACATGCTGCAGGTGGATTAGACACTCTAAATTGGCCCTAGGTGTGCGTGTGAGTGTGCCTTCTGTGGAAGGTTGGGCGCCGGGCTGGCAACTCGACACTGTAAAACTCCACTGCCATTCAATGTGCGGACAAGGTGATCCGCTGTGGCGACCCCTAACCGGGAAAAAGCCGAAAGAAGAAGAAGAAGAAGAAGTTTCATCTAGTTATACAAAGGTATTTTCATAACCTGTCAGTAAGGTAATCTCTCTCTTTTGAAGTCAATTAAATGTTATATTTTTTTTCTCTTAACAATTGGACTCTTCTAACACTTTATGCCAAGCTGGAAAACACACTACAAACATACAAACATAGTAATAATAATAATAGCAATATATCTTCTGCAATTTTAAAATGTAGCAAACTGCAAGCAGCTGCTACAGTTTATGCCACACATGGAGCAGTAAAGCACTTCATTTCAAACTGTAAATAGCATTATAAAGCACTGAAGATTGATTGTCATCCGCCTGTAGTGACTGTTAAGATTTTGCACCTGGGGCAGCTGCCCCTTCACCCCACCTTAGCTATGCTTTTAATAACGCCTTCATATAACCAAATTGCCAAACTTTAAAAAAGAAAATACAATCCACACTCTTTACCTTAGTTAGAAGGCAGCTAAAATATCAAGAGGAGAAAATAAAAGTGTTTCTAACAACCAGTCCTACAGCACACAGAATCATTTATGTATTATTAGAATCAAAAATAGCAAGTAAAAAAATGGACTCTTTTAAAGGACAACTATATCTTAATCATCATGCTATAACCAGACTCACCATTTGGTGGGTCTTACAGTAATCCAGTAGTTGTAAATCTACAGACACGTGCTTGATGTAGGAGATGACATGAAAAAGTGTCAGACTGGCTCCATTTTTTATTTAGTTCAACTAACATATAAAATGGTGCTGCTATCTAGCTAGTAAAATTCATTTCAACTTTGTTACTAATATCAAGTACAAAATGCCAACAAGCTTTTCAGAGTTCTCAGCAAAGACAGTATTAGGATGATTTAATTGGGCATGTCATGTAGTGAGCTAGACTACATATTTTCAATTGTGTACACTTAGCCCACACAAAACACTAATAATTCATTTTCTAAGGAATAGTGAGCTGAGATGTACATGCAAATATATAACTAAAGTGACCAGTCATTTAAACACTATTACACATCACAGGGTTTCAAATGCTAGAATAAGTAACACTATAGGCACACTGAAACACATAGCTAAAATGAGAAATTTGCCCAATGCCCAGATATGTTACAGTAGCTATAGAGGCTTACAAATATTGCACAATGATGAATTATTGCACAGCGGTCCAAAACATAGAGTAGTGCAGAATATGAAACATGAAGATGTACAAAACAGCTTTGATTTCAGAAGCACAGTTCAATTACACAGAACATTACCACAGCAGGAACAGATTAGGTAGTGTTAGTAAATAGTAATCAGTTGTTATTGTTGTGTCTTTCGGCTTTTCCCGGTTAGGGGTCGCCACAGCGGAACTCCGGTCCGCTAATGATTGGCAGTAGATATGGGAAAATAATGATGGAATAATGGTGAACAATATCATCATATCTTCAGCTCAACAGATCACATCCAGTAAAGGAAAGGAGGTAAAAATAAGTTTGGGAATGCATATGAGGTTCTGTGAAGCAAAAACAAAGATGATACTAAAAGAAAAGGACTGCAAATCAGTTATGTCAGCTGAGCCCACAAATCGTCTGTCTGGATGACATAACTCCTAACTTCTACTGGCATTATCTAGAAAATACAATCACTAAATGAGGCTATCAGTGAAAGTTCATGGTCTTTGTTTTAACAGCTTAATTACAAATTGCTCTATGGAGGCAAGAATGTTATTATGAAATGGTAGGAGAAGTGGAGTATACATGCATTTATACCTGAAACCCAGAAATGAAGTCATGAAGAATTGCACCCACATGCATGTGTAACTAGATGGATTAATTTTAGTCTTCAACACAACATGGTACAAGAAAAAAATACAGGATGTAGCCTTTAATGTGCAAAATGACAAATTCTGTTGCTTACATACAGATCGTAAAAGCAGACTGTCTCCATAATGAACTGTTTCTCATTATTAGAAATGGATGCTCTGTCAAACACCTTCAGGCTTTCAGTCCATTTCCCACAAACTGATATTGTTGTCTCTAGAATATTTACTTACTAATGTGTGTGTGGTGGGGTAGAGAGATTCTGCCTTTACATGAGAGCTCTTTGGGCAGAAGGGGTAGCTGATCCTGCATTTACATAAGAGCTGTTTATCCCATTTCAGGGAAAAAAATTACACACAAAAGAGGGTGCTTAAAGATCATAGTAACAGGGTGTCCCCCTAACAAGGCACATCACAATCAACTTATTAAGAATTTATGTTTTGTATAGGACAGCCAGTGGTTTTTCAGACAAGTTTCTACAAAGTGCTACCCTACTTTGAGGTTATTTAATTTTTTTATTAGTAGGGAAGGTATTCACGACTTTACTTGAGAGTTCTTCCTCCCATTCCCAGGAAAACTAGGAACATTGGATGCTACTTAAGACACAATGGCAGGATGTTGCCTCTAACACAATGTAGTCCTCATAAAAACATATTTAAAAAATCCTTCAGTCTCTCACTCTAGTTCATAAAGATGAGCAGGCTTAGTTCTAGCAGATTTACTTCAAAATGGTAGGGAGAAAATCCTGCCTTTGCTTGAAAGTTATTAATCCCATATCAAGGAAAAAGATGTGCAACTGATGTTGCTTAGACACCACAAGACAGTGCATCTCCCAAACAGAATATAGTCATTTTAACAAGAGTGTGTCTTTTGTTTGAAACAAGTTGTGGGTATTTCAGTCTGGGTCCTGAAAACAGGTGTACTTGACTCCAGATAGTTTACTTTAAATACTGGAGTAGTTGATCCTGCCTTCACTTGAGAGTTGTTCTCCTCACATCAAGGAAACAAAAAAGTGGAAAACAAATGTTGCTTGCAGACCACTACAGCACTATGCCTTCGTAACAGCCTGCCATCACTTTATTAAGATTGTATGTTTTGTTTAAAACAACTTGCAGTCTAAGTCCATTTCTCCCAAACAGGTGTCCTTGCATTAGTTTTCTTTAGTTTGCAATAGTGGGGCCAATCCGGCCTTCAGCTGAGACTTGTTTCTCTTATATCTGAGAAAACCATGGACAGAGGAAACTGCCTTGAGCACTACAGGCTATAACAAGGTAGGGAATGAAAGCCAAATGGATTACTTTTGACAGGAGAAAAATCATTTTGTAGGTTTTACTTTTGTTTCTTTCTTACTAAAAGCAACTGCAGGTTGATTCACAGTACCAAGAGTGTAAATAAGATAATATCTAAGATAATATATTTTTTTATTTTGTTTCTTTTAATGTAGAGCTGTTGGTTCTTTCATTTGATCAGGAAGAAAACTTAGTTAAACAAACAACTTTAATCTAACCATCTGTGAAAATGTAAGGTATTGCCATCTGTGCCAGAGAGAATAAGGCAGTGCACGTGTAACATATGCCAGCATAGTTAGATTGAGTTTTGTAAATAATTTTGTCGTTTGACTATCATGCTGACTTGTACAGATGCTTGTGTTAAAAATGTATGAACAGTATTATTATAACTGATTAAATGTATATGTTTAAACAAAGAATTCTGGAAGGGAGTAGTAGAAGTTTATGAAATTGTTCTATAATTTTCAAATACTGCAACAGATCTTAGCAATGTTCTGAGTGTGTGTTGTACCAGAATCAGGTGATCAAATGTGATGTTATTCCATAACCAGCACTGAGAGGATGGAACTCGCTCAGCAGCTTGTTTTGTTTTCTTTGAAAGCTGATATAAAAATCTATGACAGTTATCACAGTTCATTTAGTTGAGTTCAGTTTAGTTAGAAGCTCATCACCTTGCCTCATGGAAGTAAGTGTCTCAGCATCCTATCTTGCCTTGCTGTATTAATTAAGTTAGCTAGGGAACAGTTATTCTTCGGACAGTCAGGAAATACAGTGAGAGTAGTTAAGCACTGTTTTTCTGCATCTGTTTGAATCTGTCAAACTGTGATATTTTTATTTCTCCTGTGGTTGAAACCCTGGTGTTTATTGTGCATAGATATGTAGTATTCTCATGTTTTCTAATTTATAATTTATTATTAAATATTTTTAAACCTTTCGTTGTGACTGGTCATTTAGAGAATATTTTTAACATCTTGAAAGTACTTGTGCTTATTTTAGTGACACCTTGGCCAGTCCAAAAAGCCTGGCTGCTTTGGTTACATGCTGCCATTTACGCTAGCATTGGTTTTACTCAGTATAATTGGATACCCTTGAAAGAGCCTGAGAGTGGTTGACTGATGGCAGCGTAGTTACCTTTTAGTCTGAATGAGGGGGTACAGCTAGTAAATTGTGCCAGCCTTTCCCAGGAGTCTGTGTGTGAAAATCAAATACCCAGGTCTGGGTGTGTCAGCTACTTGAAACTGGGATGCAGTACTCCAAGGTTAATCTTGTTTGGGATCTGGAGAAACAGTCCAGTCTCAGGTCAGGAGTGTGTCCCCTGTGTGCTCTTGGGAGAAATTTTACTTTATGCAGAGAGTTGCCTCTTAAAATACTGTGTAAATCCATTCCTGTTCTTAGTGACTGTTTCTCCCCAGTGTCAGTGGTGAGGTTGGAAGCAACTTGATTACTGGCCTGGGATAAAGGGAGGCCATCACACCTTCTAGTTTTGTTTGATTTGGATATATTTTCCATTGTTCGTGATTTACAAAATAAAAGATAAAGTAAGCTTTGTCGACTATGGTTTTCATTTGCAAGAATAATTCTGAAACAACAAAAGTCCTTATACTATATCTCTTTCAGACTCCAATGTAGATATCTATATTTTTGGTATTCTGTGACATCAAATACCCCGTTTTAATGGAGATCTCTTATATCCTCAGAGGATAAATGGCTAAATAAACACATATCAAGGGATTTAAACCTACACCAATGTATAAATAAAACATGTTGTGGGGACATCTACATCAGCCAATGGTTGCCATATTTGTGAAACAAATTGCTCCTGCATCTTAAGCAGTGTGATACTCTTGTCTCCATCAAGGTTAACCAGCAGTATTAACTAAGGTAAAAAGAAAAAGGGTGGCTTTTCCAAGCAGAAACTGTCAGTGAATAGGATCAGTAGGTGCTCATGTTTAGGAAATGCAGTACCAGTTTCAAAAACAAATGATAGTACTGCATTTGTGGTCATGACTGAAGCTCTGATGTTCTTAATGCAAGTTAAATTCAGTGTAGTAAGCTGCTTGCTATTTTGGTAGTAATCAGATTGTTACAACTTCCTTCAACTTCCATGAAGACTTTTTTTTTTCTTTGCTCCTCAGCTAATATTTGAAGGGTGTCAGTTTGGGGATCCACACAGTGTGCTTGTTGACCAATCTATGGTTCAGAGACTAATGATGACTGGATGGTTAACTACAAGTTTATCACCAGTCCAAGATGTTTATCTCTCCTGGAAGTGGGGAGTATATCTTAATACAGATTATATAGTTTATTATTCAAGGATATAGGAAGAACAACTTCTGTTAAAATTCAACACAGTAATTTCAACTTATCAAATCAAAGTTTTTTTTTTATCTAAATGAATACATTGAAGATTATCTTGCTGTGCATGTTAGATCTCTCAATACTATGACTGTTTAATACTTGTCCTATTCTTGATGTATTTCATTAAATCCTCTCTGGTTATTTTTGCTTTCATTTCTACATAAAGGGTTGGCCTCTCTCATGGAACTGTAGGAATCCATACCAAGGCTCCTTACACTTTCAAAAATAAACTGCAACTCAAACAAAAAGAATGAATTTCATAGTTCATGGGTAAGTACCAGGCTAGCTGCCCTTATGGACCATTTTAGCCTATCTATTTTCGCTAAGTGGGACTCAAACCCTATACTTCTTGTCTGAGGTAAGCACCTTAACTGTTAAGGCAAACCCCAAGCCTATTTGTTAAACGTTTTTCATCCTCTGATGTGAGTGGATGCTGACCCACATACCTGCTATTTATATGTTCTAGTTACAAAACTGCTTTATTTATTTTATTTATTTGCATTTGTTAACCAGGAAAGTCCACTGGGCCTAGAATGAGTTAATTTTCAGGGAGGCCTGGGGAGAAAAGCTCCACAAAATTACATACAAAGAAAGAATTAATACATTTCAACTAACAATAGAGGCAATGCCCCAAGGTAGTCTAACTGTGGACTTGGACTATGTGCTCCCTCATTTGCAGATGCATTTCCACTACTGGTCCGATAGGATTCACAATCCGTGCAAATTTTAAAAGATCCCTGTGAGACTGGCTGGCCCCTCCTGGATGAGGAAAACTAAAGCCGATATCTTACATTCCTCTGACAAGCTATGAGAGTCAGGATCGTTTTAATGTAGTGTCACCCTTGATAACTGTGGTGATTAATTCCACACCTTCATTCCTCTTCATGTTTTTTAGCTAGTGCAGTGTGATGCATGATAAACTAAGCTTTGCTTATGATGGCTTATTTAGGAGTCAACAGTGTTCATCTGCAGTGTAAGCAGCCCTTGGCCTTCTCCTCAAATTCAGCTGCATAACAGGCATGTTTGCAGTGGGACTTAGTATACTTATTCCTTCATGGGACAGATACATCAATTACACCCACACAAGTCTCTTCCTTTCCTAAAAATCACTCCTTATGTAGAGCTTATATAATCTGGCTGCACTCGTTTTTTTTCCTTTGTGTTGCACTGTCATATAATTTTGTGCTTTATGGATTTCTGTCATAATGATCTAATTCCTTGGGGTAAGTGATATTGAAAATATTAAGCAGTAATCTAATATGTATCAAACAGGAGCACGTATATATCTTCAAATTAAATCATATTCTGGAAATTTTATTTGGCTCACATTTGTATAAAACACAGAGTTAATTCAGAATATAAAACAATTAATTCAAGTTGCAATTGTTCAATTACAATATTTTGTATGTATTGGATTGAAGAAAATGCAATATTTATATTTATACCAGGATGAATATTTAAATCTTTTTTCATATATATCTCATGTGACAACATTGATTCCCTTTTTTATGCAGGACACAACGTCCTTTTACAATAAACAGTCATTTGACTAAAAGAGTATTTACAGGTATCACTCTAATGCATACATGCCTTACAACTGATTCATGCAACTACTGATATAATGGATGGTCACAGAAATGAAAAGAGTGGAAGGGTTGGGAACATTTTTCAAAGAATAAGGAGGCTACTTTAAGCAGCTCTTCAACCTTCTCTACCTACTTTGTTTTGCCTACCAGCCCTACCCTCCTGGACATCCAAGACCAGTCACAGATAATTATTACACCCTGTTTGACTGATTTCCACAACAGGAAAGTCCTATCTTCTCCCAGAAGTGAAGGGAAAGGAATTAAAGAAAGTATGTTACATGGTGTTATACATCCTTTAATTTGTATGTAAAATTGCTCTACCACTTGCTAAGTGCTAGTACAGGATCCCAGCCAGAGTAACCGGCAGCCATAACCCCCATACCTGCCTCATCCTAGCCTCCTATTTCATATCTGTGACCCTTTTTCTCCCTATGCCTTTCTACCTCCTATAGTGGTTCCTCTCTCCACATTTATTGGATTTGTCCACTAGATGGCAGTCTTTACCCACCTGTAACCTCTCTTTCCTCACTCCATCTCTCTCTAACCATAATATAATATCTAGTCTTTTCACCCTCTTCTTCTTTAACTGCTTGGTAACAGTCCTACCTACCTCTGAATTCACATAACTCTTTTCCCTCATTACAGTACCCTAAGCATCCCTCTAATCAGCCTGCTTACCTCCCTCTGTACTTACATTCACTATAGTGATTGTTTTTCACACTGCCCTGCTGCCTTCTTTCCTTGGGTCTACCCGCTCCGTTCGCCCTGTGGCTCACTCCGCTCCCCTACCCTACCCCCAATTCGCACCCAGCCCCAGTGGTCCTACTCTTATACTATCTAACCACACCTCTTCCCACTCCCACCAATCACACAGACCTTCACCATTGGCCAACTAACTCCAATTTCCTCCTTTCACTTACCACTCCCTATCTCACCCACCACCTCTCTCTCTCCACACCTAGTATACCTCCGTGCCTATAACAGAAATCTAACAACTTACCCATCCAAATGTATAACCTACATTTCCCAGCCCAGTTACAGAGGTTACTCATACTCACACTTCTACCACCTTTAACGTTAGCCTACCTGCTAACCTCTTATGAACATCCATTATATTCACACCTTCACTACCCCAATAAGCTAACTACCTCTCCTTCTCTACCTATCTTCACTAACCATGTTAACATAACATCTACACCCAGCTATCTACTAGCAAAATACCATAGGATAGCCCACATTAGATATAACTCTCCCAATCCCAAAAAATCCCTAAATCCATATAGCAAATTCCCAAATCCTAGACTTCAAATACTACTGTTATCTTTAAAAGATGGAGACATTCACCCAAACCCTGGCCAAAAAACTGCTACTACCACTCAACTCTACAACTCCAGCCCTTCTACGATTCATTCCCTTATCAAACCACCAAACTCTCTTATTACCACACCTCAATATACGTAGCATAAATAACAAAGTTGCACAACTACATGCTCTCTTGGAAGTCTACTCCTTTGACATTCTTTGTTTAACAGAAACTTGGTTAATACCAGTAACTAAAGACAATGAAGACATCCCACCCAGTTATAATATCTTATGATTTGACCGACCAGCCAAGAAGGGTGGTAGGATAGCTATCCTATTTAAATCTGGGTTACAGGTTACTGCCTATGACTATAAACCACCTCAAGGCTCTAACGCTGAAATTCTTATTACCAAGCTTCAACTTAACACATTCAAATCCATTTATATTGCCTGTATCTATCTTTCTCCTGGCAATAACATTGCCACCATAGAATATATCCTTTGTTAGTTATCTCAAAACTTACTCCAAGAAACCATAATCCTAGGTAATTTTAACATTGATTTTAACATTGATTGGAAGAGCTGTAGCAGTAGCCACCCTACCACCCATATTAACCTATTTGGTTTTATTCAAACCATTACCTCCCCTACCAGGATAAACCAGCTTAATAAGAAGGAAAGTACCTTAGATTGGATTCTCATAAATAACCATGCCCAGACATATGAAGCTGGAACCCTCCATGATGATTTAAGTGATCACTCACGTACCTATATAATCAAACTTAAAACCAATCTAACCATCCCAACCATATTTAGGACTATCAGAACCAAGAAAAGCTTTAACCCCGATCTCTTTCAAAGAGAACTAAGAGCATGTAACTGGTCTCCCTTAAAATACCTCCCACTGGAGGAAGCTGTCAATCACTTTAATTCTAAATTCCTAACCATAGTAGACCACCATGCACCAACCCGCTCTATCAGAATGAGAACTAAATCTGCCCCATGGCTTTCAAAAGAAACCAAACAAAAAATCAGGAATAAATATCGCTTAACTAAAAACTCTGTAGACCAGCAAAACTTCAGACAACTGAGAAATAACACTAATAAAGCTATACTGTTTGACAAAAGAAACTACTGCCTACAATTCCAGCAGACTCACAATAATAAACCACAAAACTTTTGGGCAAGTATTAACTAATTACTACACCCAGGTCAATCCATCACACCAAACCCACAAGGCACAGACCAGGAGAATCCCACGCAGACTGCTAATGCCTTTAATAACTTTTTCACTGAGGCCATTCTAACTCTTGCCAGTCAGTTATCAACTCAGAACTTAACTTTATGTAACTCTAACACTATCCCACCCCTTCCATTTCTCTTCCAACTTGTCCCGACATCATATCTTTTTACCCTTATCCTAAAGCTAAAACCACGGTGTCCTTCAGCAGACCAAACTCTACTGAATGCTCCAGTTACCGTACCCATAGCCCTACTTTCTCCCTTGGCAAAGATCATGGAAAAATGCATCCACAGGCAATTGCTAGACCACCTAATCCAAAATAATGTACTTTCCAGACCTTCCCACAGCACTACTACTGCCCTCCTTTCCTTTACTGACTGTATTAACAAAAACCGTAACCTCAATAATGCTTTCCTCTGCACTGTTTATAGATCTGTCCAAGGCATTTGATATGGTAAATCACCAGATACTTATAAATATCCTCAAATCCCTGTCGCTAGATGCACTAGCTATAAAATGGTTGCAGTCCTACTTAGATAATAGACAACAGGCTGTACTTTGGCACAACATTCTATCTACTCACCTGCCCATTAACCTTGGTGTCCCTCAAGGGTCCATATTAGGATCTCTCCTGTTTTCTATGGTTATGAATGACCTTCCCCCAGCAATCCCCCAAGCTACATGCATACAATACGCAGACGATTCCACACTTATATGCTCAACCACATCAATATCTGAACTTCACTCCCTTACCCAAAAGGTGTTTAACACAGTTGAACAATGATTTACACAGTGTTGCCTCCTTCTGAACCCTAAAAAAACTAAGCTCCTCCTTTTTACTCCCACTCATAAGTCCCCCCTATAGATTTCACAGTCACATCCAATAATGACACTCTCATATCCCCAGATCCAACTACCAAACTACTAGGTATCACCATAAATAACAACCTCAACTTCGACACCAATATCAACAATACTATAAAAACTGTTAACAGAAAGCTAGGCTCTCTCTACAGGATCAAACCCTTCCTCTCTCTTGCAGCTGGAATAACTGTTGCTCACACCCATCTAATCTCTACTCTCCTCTATGCCTCACCCATATATACTAATCTATCTAAAAACAACTTTAATAAAATGGAAAACTACAATAACATAGCCAGATTTGCTATAAGCATCCCATTCAGAACTGACCACTGTTACAATCTAAAACAGCTAGGATGGCTTGAATTACAAAATCAGCTTAAATTCCACCAACTGACCATTGTCCATAAAACCCTTTACCAACCTATGAATACCCCTATACTATCTACCCTCATCATTCCCTACAACAATCTGAAGACCTTACGATCATCACATAAACTTCTTGTCAATATTTGTAAATCAAACAGGGCTGGGGACTCTTGCTTCTCTAATAATTCTGGAACCTTCTTCCCAGCGAACTTTCTACACTTCCCTCTTTATCACTTTTCAAAATCAAATTGAAACTTTTCATCTAAACACACTGGTTGTGCCCCTGTACTAAACCTGACTGATCATCTAGCTCTTCTTACTTGGTTCAGCCTACTCTCCTCTTCTCAGTAATCAAGATCCTTTTCTTAAGAACAAAAAATCTTGTCCATCTAGATACTATTACTTACATCTTCTTGAACTTCATTAATGTGACTATTTTTGTACTAAATAAATTGTATATAATCAGCTGCCTTTTTTTCCATATATTATATATTGAAACTTCATTTGTATTGTACTAATTATACCTGCATATTTTGCACTATGTTATGAACTTTTGACCTCTGGTTATTCTCTCTAATGTACCTGCATTGTGCATTGTTTACATTCATTTTGTATATATGATTTTGTTATTGTTTCATCGTAGCTTATCTCCCTGGGCCTCTACTGGAAATGGACATATATCCAGTTAGACTAGCCCAGTCAACAAATGTAAAATAAATAAATAAATAAATGTCCTTTGATTTTAACAAGGACAGTCTCAATAAATGATTCCTTAAGACTCCCTCTGCTCCTTGGCCTCTTTTATTATCATCCTACCCCCATCAAAACAGCAATTTGTTGGCAGGAGTACACATTACAAGGAAAAGAACTCCCAGCAATGGTAGAAAAGATAAACTAGATTATTCACATCATCATTAAATTTCATATGTAGCAAGAAATTAAATATACAGAACTAATATAAAGATAAAATATATAATAAAACAGCCCTCTAATGATGCAGATAAGTTCATTGTACAGTGCAGACAAATATGCATACAAATAATACAATTTGTCTGTCAGCTTTATTATGCTTAACATGTTTAGATAACTCTCAGGATCTATTCCTTGGGAGGAGTTTTCAAGGGTATGAGAGAAAAGCTGTTGAAGAGGTTTTCTGTGCAAAATCAAATGATTTGATCATTTCTAATGTCTTATAGTCGTGTTCCCAACTATTCGGGCAATTTGGACAAGCTATCTTAGCTGCAAATAGATAAAAAAATGATCCAGTAAGGGAAACTGCATCCTAATGTTAAACCTAAAGGCAACATTGGAAGATCAAAACTTCTAGTTCCTGAGCAAAAATTAGAAAAATACTACATATGCAGAAGTTTTAAAGTTAGGGAGCTGAGCAAAAAGGTGGTGCAAGCTGTTATAGGAAGGTAGTGCATCTTAATAAAGCAGACTTGCATCACTGAGGCCTGAACAGCAGGATGCTGATTAATCCCCTTGTTTCCTGGCATCTTTGATGCAAGGAAAACACAGTTATATACTGCATCTGATTGTGGATTGGTTTGGTTTTTAGATATGGTAGGAACACATTTATCACTGAGTTAACAGTATGGTGCTCTAACTATAGCAAGCAAAGAGTTAATAGCATGGCACTTCAACTATACCAGTTGCTTTCTACAGTACTAATCCCCTTCCCTCCAGGTTCTGCACTTGAGAGTAGACAGTTTTACATTTAGGTCTGGATGATTTTTACTTTAGCATTCCTTGTTTAGTAATAATGTTTCTATTCTCTTCCAAGGCTGTTTTTATTTTTGCAGCTCTCTAAGCTAGGGAGCGTTTCTTCACAGCTCTGTATCACTACTGATCAGTAGCAGATTAAACATTCATTTGGTTTGAGAAATTTTCAAGCCATGGGCCCACCACCCACTTGTTGTTAAGTTTTAAAGGACCATGCACAAATGCACATGTTCTTTTGGGTTCACCTGATTATTTTAAATATATACTTACATTCCAGACTGTTTTGAAATTACATTTGTTGTTTAATAAAACAAAATGTACTTGTATGTTTTTAATTTGTAGTTAATCTTGAACATTTTTGTAGTAAGAAATTCTACAAAATTTACTAACCAATAAAAGTACAATTCCTACCTTCAGAATACTTTAGTCATAAAAGACCACTTTGATTGCTATCATTATAATCCACCCATGTCTATGTTCATCAGTTACAATCATTGCATTGACTGTGTGTACCTCACATGTCTGACTGTAATGGAAAATGGTTGCACACTATATGCTAACTTGTTTTTCTCAAATGCAAAAAAGTTATGCAAAGACAGATAAATGATTGTTTAACTTGATCATGGCAGTAAGACCAGCTATTGTCATGCATGGATGGCCCCCATAATCCGCAATTATAGTCATAATGTTAACTATGTGCACCTTGGATGTTCATTTGCAGTTAACAGTAATAATAGTAACATATTTCATATTTGCTTTACACAACACATATAACCATAGTAAATTATTCTAAATTACTGTACACAAACTCATACTCATCCTTGAAAACCAGATTTATGACTGTGTATACTAAGCAAACAGGAAGTAAGTTACTTTCATCTTCTTACAGCCCACAATCAGACGTTACAGTCACTTTCTTGACTACATTCTTTTCCTCTGAATGCAATAAAAATAATGTTCACAGTAATATATTTGACGTTTGTTTCATATTAACAGTTATCCTAAATTACTTAACACAAATGCACACTCAGATTGATTGCTTAAATGAGCAGATACGAAGATAATTTACTTTTATACAGCGAATAAGAGTGATGTGCAGAGTTGTAGTAACTGCAGAGGGATAAAACTGATCAGTCACAGCTTGAGGTTATGGGAAAGAGCTAGGTTAATAAGGGAGGTGATGATAAGTGATCAACAGTATGGTTTCATGCCAGGAAAGAGCACTACAGATGCGATGTTTGCTCTGTGTTGATGGAGAAATATAGAGAATGTCAGAAGGAGTTGCATTGTGTCTTTGTGGACTTGGAGAAAGCATATGATAGGGTGCCTAGAGAGGAGTTGTGGTATTGTATGAGGAAGTTAGGAGTGTCAGAGAAGTATGTAAGAGTGGTACAGGATATGTACAAGAGTAGTACGACAGTGGTGAAGTCTGCAGTGGGAATGACAGATCCATTTAAGGTGGAGGTGGGATTACATCAAGGATCAGCTATGAGCCTTTTCTTATTTGCAATGGTGATGGACAGAAGAGATCAGACAGGAGGCCCTATGGACTATGATGTTTGCAGATGACATTGTGATCTGTAGTGAGAGTAGGGACCAGGTTGAGGATACCCTGGAGAGGTGGAGATATGCTCTAGAGAGGAGAGGAATGAAGGTCAGCAAGATTAAGACAGAATATATGTGTGTGTGAATGAGAGGGAGGATAGAGGAATGGTGAGGATGCAGTGAGTAGAGTTGGCAAAGGTGGATGAGTTTAAGTACTTGGAATCAACAGTTCAGAGTAATGATGAGTGTGGAAGAGAGGTGAAGAAGAGAGTACAGGCAGGGAGGAATGGGTGGAGAAGAGTGTCAGGAGTGATTTGTGACAGATGGGTACGAGTAAGTGTGAAAGGGAAGGTCTACAAGAGGGTAGTGAGACCAGCTATGTTGTATGGGTTGGAGACAGTGGCACTGACAAAAAAGCAGGAGTCAGAGCTAGAAGTGGCAGAGTTAAGGATGTTAAGATTTGCACTGGATGTGACAAGAATGGACAGGATTAGGTATCGGTATATTAGAGGGTCAGCTCAGGTTGGACAGGGAGGCGAGGTTGCATTGGTTTGGACATGTGCTGAGAAGGGATGATGGGTATATTGGGAAAAGGATGCTAAGGATGGAGGTGCCAGGTAAGAGGAAGGCCTAAGATAAGTTTTATGGATGTGGTGAGAGAGGACATGCAGGTGGTTGGTGTGACAGAGCAATATGCAGAGGACAGGAAGAAATGGAAACAGATGATCCACTGTGGTGACCCCTAACGGGAACAGCCGAAAGAGAAGACAGTGACAGTTTCCTACCACTCAAATGTTATAGTAATTACCACCAGGTGTATCATAGATGTCTGACTGCTAAAAAATGACTGCAACATTAATGCATTTCAAGTTCATTGCACAAAATCACACAGTGGTCAGAGTAAAGTATTCCGAGTTAACTACACAGGAATGCACACTGGTCATACAAAGCTAGAATAATGACTGATTAAAATTAGTAAAAACAAGAGGATACTTTTGTTTCATCAACAGACAGTCTCAACTTTATACAACAGTTCTAGTCACATTGCTGACTGTGTATACGTCAGACATCTGATAAAAATAATGGCAACAGTAAATGTATTTTAACTTTAACACAAAAAAGCCACTGTATTCCAATCTGCTTTACAAAATAATAACATTATTACAGCAAATTCAGACAGACAGACTTTAATGTTATTTTGATATATGGACATGTCTCATCTCAGAGGTAAGACTAGCAGAATGGAAAAAAATAAAATAAAATCCACACAGCTGCTCCACTGGTGTTGAGCGAAGGCCCTGATTACAGCCCAGCAAGACCATAGTTCAATTACTGACTTAGGTGACTAACAGAGCAGTAGAAAGAGACAGACGTGACCTCCCAGGGAGTAGGGCTGCATCGGAATTCACAACAGCCATCTCTGTTGGAGACTAAAGATGCTGATATAGGGGAATAGTCCAAAAAGGAGATCAGGGTGGGGATATGCCTGAGCAGCTGTCAAAGTGGGACAAAACACTGCATGTTTCCATAGCATTCCTGCCCCTTTGGCAACAATGTGCAGACCTACAGAATGACAGGGAAACAAGTCAAAAGTTAATCACCCTGGTAGAAGATGATGGTGATACCCTTTTGAATGACTTAGGATCCTCAACTGGCAACATTTTAATCAAGTAGAACCAGTTTTGAATGGGTAACAGAGATGAGAGTCCATAGGATGATGGAGTGCCAAAATAAAGTCCAAAGATTGATGGAGAAATACAGTGCAAGCCCACTGTCGATAAGAAATCATTGTGCTGAGGCAATACAGGCTCCATGACAATTACAGCTGATTGAAATGTCACTAATTGAACTCGTTACCTCAGGAAACCATCTTATTAGGAGATTTTAATATAGACTGGCAAAATTGCACTGGCCAGAATCCATTGAACCATATACACCTGCATAGATTTACCCAACATATCTCAACCCCCACTAAAACTGACAAAACATCTAAGCGCCAATCCATTTTGGACTGGATTCTAATATCTGATCCCTCACTTGCATCCCAGGTAGGCTGTCTGCCAGACAGCCTAAGTGACTATCAGCCTCCTTTCCTACTCAGAAAAAAGAACTCACCATATTATCTGACCATCTCTCAGAGTAATCAGGAACAAAAAGAACTTTAAACTCAACAACTTTATCTCTGCCCTCAACCAATGCAACTGGAAACCACTAACACAACTACCCCTAGATGAAGCAATTGACTACTTTAACTCATCCTTCTTAGAAATACTAAATCATCGCACACCCACCAGAACCATTAAAATTAAAGCTACATATGCTCCCTGGTTAACTAGTGCTACTAAATCCATCCTCAAAGAAAGAAACAAGGCATTGCTACAGTACCACAAAAATGGAACCTAATCCACAAAACAGCACTACTTAGAACTCCATTTCCATTAACCACTATTAAAACCTCCCAGAAAAACAATCACAACCCCCCCCAAAAGTTCTGGTTAACTGTGAACTCTTTACTTCTACCAGGGAAATCTGTAACCCCAACCTCAGCAATAACTAGTAACCTAGAAGATATCCCCACCCATTTTAACAAATACTTCACCAAAAATGTTAAGACCCTTGCAGATAGCCTAATCAATAGTAGCAACAGTGACCCACCCCCCACCCAAATCAACATAGGCACCTATGACAACAACCCTAACTTCTGCCTAAACCCAGTTCCAGTCAACTCCATTTTAAAACTCCTCCACAAGCTTAAACCAACCTCCCTAGCCAAAGATAATGTACCAGCTGTATACCTACAAATAGCCACAATAGCTATAGCTCATCCAGTTGGAATTCTGATCAACAGATCAATATCAGTGTGTAAAATACTCACTCTCTGGAAAATTAGCATAAACAGCTAATGACCCATAGCCATCTTATCACCCCCATCAAAAATACTAGAAAGAGTCATATACAAACAGCTAATGAACTTCCTTCTACAAAATAACCTCTTATCCAAATATGAACATGGATTTAGACCCTTCCATAGCACTACCACTGCTCTCATGTCCTTTAACAACACAATCAATAATCACAGAAATATGGGCCAACTAGTCTCAGTTATTTTGTAAACCTGTCCAAAGCTTTCAGTATGGTCAACCATAATATACTCCTCAAAACACTACCCAACCTAAATATGAGCACCCCCTCCATCTCTTGGTTTATAAACTACCTATTAGGGCATCAACAAGCAGTATTATGGCAAAATCAACTATCTTCTTTGCTACCAATATCCTTAGGAGACCCTCAGGGCTCTATATGTGGCCCATTACTCTTCTCTCTATTTACTAACCAACTCTCCACCACCACCTCCCAATGCCTCAGTCATTCAATATGCAGATGACAGCACTCTTATATGTGCAGCCCACACATTACATGACCTCCACACACTAACTCAAGAATGTTTCTCCCTTGCAGAGACTTGATTCAGCAACTCCCAACTTATCTTAAATCCAAATAAAACAAAAGTTCTCATCTTTGGATTAGGCAAATCCCCTCAATCTGATAACTTCACAATGACCTCCTTGAATAATACCATGATCACCCCCACCTCCCATACCAAACTCTTAGGGGTAGAAATAGACGGCATCAAATTGGATAGTCATATAGCCCAGACTATTAAAAAAATACACAAAAAACTCAGACTCCTCCATCGGAACAAACCATATCTCACTAAGCAAACTAAAGTTACCATAGCTAGGACACATTTACTGTCCACCATCCTCTACTCTACCACAATACTGACCAACCATCGCAAGACCGACCTAAACAAACTAAAATCTTTTTACAAGAAAATTGCTAGATTTGCTACTGAAACCCCTTATAGGACCCACCACTTCTGTAGCACTCAAACAACTAAACTGGTTAGAACTGCCTCACCTACTAAAAGTCAAACAAGTAATACTGGCACATAAGCTATTCTACTACCCAACTAAAAATAACAGCACTCCAAAAGCTAGTTACACCATATTCGACAACAAGAACCCTAAGATCAACAACCCAAAGCCACCTACAAGTCATCAAACATAATAATGAAGCTTGAAAAGCTCTTTTTGGTCATTCCATCTGAAAAGCATGGAATAACCTACCCTGCCACCTTCCCTCCATTACCTCCACCATACAATTTAAAAAACTCCTCAAGGCTTACTTTATGAACATCTGGCTATGCTCCTGTAACCCCCCAGGATAAACAATAATTCAATAACCTGTCCCCACCTCAGAGAAATTACACTCTCAACTTAAAAACCCTCATGCTCACACTCACCTGTCTCAACATTACTACTTCACCATCAACAACTCAGTATAAACGTCTTGACTAGCATTTTTGGTTTCCAGTTACGTAGAACTAGATAGTAAAACTGAATGTCCTTAGAGCCAGGGCTGTATTACATCTGCTACCTAGCAGACAATCTAGTCTCTGTATCTTAAACTATTTTATATACTCCTGCACTATTCCATTGTCTCCAGTTCTACTTTTAAATTAATTGCACAAGGTACATGAAAGCATGTATGCTGGTTGTTCATTTTTTTCATGCACTATTACATTTCTATTTCATTTTTCTATGTGCTATGCTATGCACTATTGCATTTCATACAGATTTTATTTTAAGTAATAATTGCATTATAGTGCTTGTATGTTATGCTCATGGGATTTATGATTTTATGCAAACATTATGTATTAATTGGAGCTATTCTCCCCAGACCTCCACTGAAAAAGGACCTGTGTCCAGGCAAACTTTCCCAGTAAACAAATGCAAAATAAAATAAAAAATAAAATAAAATTGTTAGAATTAAGTTATATGCACTGATTTTGATCTCGGATATTTAAGAAATGTTTATGTTTTCGTTGCAAGGATTCATTTTATGAACTACATGATGTTTCTGCTGTATGCATGTTTTAAACTATCCAGGATATAAATCCAGGCAATACTTTGTAGCTTGTTAGTGGTAACTATTGGGGAAATGAAACCAGGGAGAAAATGTTATGAATATATTTTTCTAGCAATATGGCATGTGTGGGGAGATCCATACCATTTGACTTTTGACTGAATCACAAACGGTAAAGAAAAAAATGAGTGGAAGTACATTTTACTGAAAAGCTATTTGACTGAAAACTGTAGAAGTCTATAGACATTAGTTGTCATTTTTGATCATAGAGTTGTTAGGAAAGTTATTCTAGAAGATTTTGTGTTGAAGGGCAATGCCCAAGGTCTTGTTGTCCAACAAATCATTTTGGAAAAGGATTACACTGACAGAATAATAGGCAATAAAGTAATCCAGATACTGTGATCAGCAATAGCAGAGATTAATATGTCTAAGGTTGCCTTTTTGAATAGTCATATCAATTACAAAAATGCCAGTTGTAATGTAAGGTTTACTATTCCATTTTGTTTTTGTCTTTATGCCCACATGCCTGGTGAACATCAAACCTCACCAATTGTATTAACACTCCCTTAAAAGCTGTCTGGAGAGGCCATCATTTAGGCAACCATGAAGGGTTACTTTTGTCCTTATTCACATTCCAACAATGAGGATATTTTTTGTCTAAGCCTTCCTCTGGGCAGGGGGATGTGTGACACACATTACCATGAGGACCATAGCACCTTGCCCTATACAAGTATACACCCCAGAGCACGTACTCAGTGAAGCCTACTACTAGTCAGTGTCTTGATGTATTGCTTGCATGCTGCCAGGGGGCAGCCCTGCCTATTTCCTGCAAAGGACTGCTGTATGCCACAACCAAGTCTGTCTCCTACTCAAGTATGGATATGCTCGTCCTCTTTGTCAGCTCTCTCAAGCTCCTATGCAACAATTTTAACTCACTTCACAGGAATGTAGTCGGGGCTTTATTCATCTACATCATCAAAGCTCACTTTTTAGTACTCCATACTTTGACAGCTCTAACATTAAAAACATTTTACATAAAAACTAGGAAATTGTTTTGGGAAATCAAACCCAGGTCAAGACAGATGGAGATGTGCCAGGTTTGGTTTATGAAATAAAGAAAGTTTTAAAAGTTTAGTCATACTATTCCTAGCTTCAATTCCAGTATAAAACCAACCCCAAACAATTTTGGCACTCCATATCACATCTTCTGAACCCTGGGACAAATAGAGATTACAATCGCCTAATACCCCTCCATCACAAATATCCAAAAACTTTAACAAGCACTTCATAAACTCAATAGACCTACTAACACCTCTAACACTGCATGCCCCCACACTTCAACCTATTTATGCACCAATCCTATACCACCTTTAACCCTGTCATTAATAACCCCCCTACTTAAGAAAATGTCATACAAACCTCATTCTTATTTCAGCCCATACTCACAGACACCATAAAGAAACTGCTACAAAAACAAAAACCCTGCTTCACTTCAGCTGATAATCTTCCACCACACTACCTCAAACTGGCTGCCAAGTCAATCACCTACCTAATCAGTATCCTTATAAATAGATCTTTATCCGAATTAAAAGTAACAACCCACATGGAAACAATCTCACATCACCCCATTCCACAAAGGAGGCAAGTCTACTGAACTAACTTCCATCCTAAATCAAGTCTTGTCACCCATATCCAAAATTCTTGAGAGAGGTATCCATCAGCAGGTAATGCAATACCAATTGCAAAACAACCTTTTAACCCAAACTCAGCATGGTTTCTGACCCAGCCAAAGCACAACTACAGCCCTGTTATCCTTTACAGACAGTAAACAAGGCCAGAGATGCTGGATCCTACACAGTCTCGGTATTCTTTGACCTCTCTAAGAACTTTGACATGGTCTCTCAGCTCCTACTATGGAACACATTGTCTAACTTAGGCTTCTCACATAATACAGTAAAATGATTTCTGAGCTACCTCAAGGATTGTAGACAAGAAATGAAATGATCCAATGAACTCTCACCCTTCCTCCACAACCCAACTGGAGTCCCACAAGACCCCAGACTTGGACCCCTACTACAACATTTTCACTAACAACTTTTATACTTCCTCCAATCCTGGAATCCTCATTCAATATGCTGGTGATTCCACCATAATCTGTACTACTCAATCACTATCACAACTGCTTTCAAAAAATCAACAGTTCATTAGTGCAATTGAATCCTGGCAAAAAAAAAATGCCCAACTCCTTCTTTATCCAAGGAACAGTAAACTAGCACTCTTTCAGCCCCAGAACTCCTCCCCTGTCACCAATCATTTCAACATTTTTGCATCTAAAAACATTATATAAATAGTGCAGGAAAACAAACTTTTAGAAGTAATCATTGACAAGCTTTCCTTCGACCCCCATATACAGCAAAATATAAAGAAAATTCATCAAATACTGAGGATCTTATGTAGAAACAAACATTTCTTAACTCCAGCAACTAAAGCTACCCTATCAAAAAATCTTTTTACTTCCCTCCCTTCTTTACCATGCCCCTATCCTAACAAACTTACAAACTTCTACCCCAAGCAAGATGGAACAGTGCTACAACAAAGTTGTGAAGTTTGCCACAAACTCTAAATATCACCCACACCACTGTAAGCTGCTACTAGAACTAAACAGGCTTGAACTCCCCAGCCAACTTGCTTTCATTCAGCTATCCACTTTGCACAACCTTATTTTTAAGCCTACTGCCTGCCCTGCGCTAACCAAATTAGTCGCACCTTACACAGCAAATGATCCCTACAATCAGAAGACAAAATCTCTTAGTTATCTCAAACCCCCACCCCACTCCAAAAAAAAAAAAAAAAAAAAACAGGTTGCTCTCTGTATTCATGTTCTGTGTCTAAACTATGGAATTCACTGCCTCTAGCTTATCAGGTCTATTGCCTGGCTTAACCCACTTTAAAGCCTCTTTAAAAAATCATCTTAGAAATACTTGGCTCTTCTCCTGTATACAGTCAGCATAATCATCAGCTCTTCCTCTTCTTCCAGACTAGCTTTATCCTCTTCTTCTGTCACATCTTATTCCTTCACAGTCTACAAGATTCTAAGACTCTCCCAACTCCTCCTCTGTTTCTATACCATATCTTTGAGGTACTGCTCAGTTTATTATGCCTCTAGTCTTCATAACTCTCTTACTATCATTATGCATCACTAACTCCAGCTTTTATTTTCCAAACTTACCAACATTTTATTTTTCATGTACTATAACAGCCGATGTCATACACTATACTACCTACATGCTATTTTTATATACCTTATCTACTCATAGACTATGTATATGTTGTTAGAATGACTAAAATTGTCTATAACAGTATAACTATAGAATTATCTAGATATGTAGTATATCTTATAACCTAGTTTACATTCAATCAACTTATTTGTGTTTAATATTCCTCATTTAACTTGTATTGCTGGTGGACTACACTGCATTTGTATTATACTGTATGCACAGCTTTTCTCCCTGGGCCTTCACTGAAAATGGGTTTTGTAGACCCAGTCGGACAACCCCGGTAAACAAATGCCAAATAAATGAATTAATAAAAAGACTTTTTTGCAGGGAGGGAGAAACAGGATGTTCAAATGAGAATAGATTGTTATCTCTCTCTTGCATCAAGAACTAATGCCGCATTTGTATGTAGAGCGTGCTGAATGCACAAATACATTTCCAAAGAAGACATACAGAAATTCCTGTCACTGGTAGAATTTTGACAAGTGAAAGGCATGACACCTGCAGCTCCAATATGATAGTATACATAGCACTAAGTAAAGAGTGTAGTTGCCTCCTTTTAGAAAAATTATCAGAAGTTTAAGACAAAGAATAAGGGCAGGTAGGGCAGTTATCAGGTGGTCTAATAACACCGATGCCTTATTATACAACAACCCCCCCCCCATTAATATTCCAAAACGTGCATGCTGATTGGTCAGCATGCACGTTGTAAATCAGAGTTATAGTAATGGAAAAAGGTCCGGACGCCCGGACGTTTTCCATTAGTATAACTCTTTTGTTTGTTTGTTTTTTTACAGCAATGGAGAACGCAAGATCTCAGTTGCTTTTTACAACCTGTCCCGCTATGTTAAAAGAGTTTAACATAGTGAGACAGCTTTTAAAAAAAGCAACGTAGCATCTCCATTGCTTTTTTTAAAGCTGTCTCGCTATGTTAAACCCATTTAACATAGCGAGACACTTTAAAAAGCAACGGAGATCTTGCTTTCTCCGTTGCTTTTTTCAAAACTGTCTCGCTATGTTAAATGAGTTTAACCTAGCGAGACAGCTTTAAAAAAACAACGGAGATTCTCCATTGCTTTTTTTAAAGCTGTCTCGCTAGGTTAAACTCGTTTAACATAGCGAGACAGATTGTAAAAAGCAAAGGAGATCTTGCTTTCTCCGTTACTTTTGCCCACAGCTCTGATGTACTGTGTAAGTATACGCATGCGCAGTACATCAGAACTGCCGCAGAATACCAGACAGCTGTGGAAGGGCAGCAAGAAGGCATTATACAATGCCATTATTTAAGAAAAGTAATTATTTTTTTCTTAAATAATGTCATTGTATAATAGCAATAACCCACGCCTAGGTGTGGGTAATGCTGGATTTACCCACGGTTGGCTTTGCTTGGCCACTCGGGCTTCGCCCTCGTGACCAAACCACACCAACCGTGGGTAAATCCAGCATTACCCACACCCAGGCGTGGATTATTGCTATATTATGCCACACTCTGGTATGTCAGAAATACAAAAAAAAACTGAATTCCGTGCACTTGGTAGGAGATTTATGAACAGGCGATAAAGATGCACTGTTAGAAAGAAGAATATTCTACCTGCAGTTAATATTCACTAATGATATATTTCCTGGTGATATTGGTTGAGGTATGCAGGGAAAGAAAGCAAGAGAAAATACAGTTGCTGTAAAGGAGAAAAAAAAAGAGAAATGAAGTTGTGGTAGAATGGGGTGAGTAGCTGGTGATAAAGGCTATCCCAGTGGTTTTAATTACTACTATACGAGGTTAACTGATGTAATATTACAGATGGATAGTTCATGTAAGAGTAATGTGGGCATAACAAGGGAAAGAAGAGTAGAAGAAAAGCCAAGTGTATTTGTGACATAACTTTAGCTGTGTGATAAATTATTGAAGTTTGTTTTTTAACAACCAGATGATTACTGGAGTAAAGTGCCATAATATGAATACAAAGTTAGAAATGTTAACACATGACTGAATTGTGCAATTTATAGTATTTAAACAAGAAGTGTGTTCAAACTTAAGTTTGAAGTTATTTTGAGCTATTCATGAAAGTGCTAATGTTTCTTTTGTCAATAAAAATTCCATAGCTACATACTTTTTTATTTGATATATATCAGTACAGTTTACCACTGAATGACTTTCCAGTTTTATCTGTTCTTCATCTATATAGATGCATTTCTATGACATACAGAGTGTTTTGTTTATAGTTTTACACTGCTGTTGATTGTGCGTATTTGCTGTGGTTTATAGCTGTGGTAAAATAACTTATGGAAGTGAGGAAAAGCATGGTTCCCCAAATAAACTCATGGCTATCTACAGAAGTAATTCCCTGCTACACAAACATGGTCACACTTAATTTGGTTAACATAGTTTATTTTATTTTTGTTGCTTTTTCCCCACTATATCTCAGCTCCTATTTACACCCAAGTGCAGTCTCTCTTTAATCAGTTTTTCATGTTAGGTTATATTTTTCTTCATAGTCCTATACTTCTACTGATTGTGGTGACTTGCTCTGGTCGAAAAACCTATAGCAGTCAGGCATCAGTGTGATGCTACAACTAAACATGCAGCTGTGTTTACAACTAATCTACAGCAGCTTGTGCAATGGTATGCAGGAATTATTTGCTTTTATTTTATATTATTTTGAGTATTGTTCTTTTGCATCCTTTGGGTTTTAGTAGTAGAGCTACTGTTCCCACCCATGAGCTGTCTCTATTTAAGTAACTTTTGTATGTGTGTGTTTGTGTTTTGGATACTGTTTCTGGTTAAGGATACTTGCAGATGTTTCTCACTGTAATAGAAAAAAACATTTAGCATAGCAGTGCTCCAACTTAATATTCTGAGGTGTACAGCATACCTCTCAACTGTCCAGATTTTTGCCTCATATTTTTGATGCGTTCCTCATAAAATTTTTGGTATTCTGGTTAATCAGTTGGATGATCTGGGGATTGAAGTCACCGAAAATGACATACATTTCAGTTTTAGACTTCAAATCTTTCAGAAAATGTATGGTAACACAAATTATTTTCATCTGGTAACTTTCTAAGTTTATAAAAGCAATATTTAAAATCTGTCCCTATTGTTGGGCCTTTGTCCTCATTTTCTCAGTCTTTGTCCAGATTTGTTGTACTAAAAGGTTGAGAGGTATGGTGTACAGTACAGATTCTTGGACTGACTTGCACTATGTATGAAACTGAGTACAGATAAAACAGTTGTCATGGCAGCCAATGTGGAAATCAGAATAAGCTGGAAACTGAGATAGAATGAAAAATAGTTGAACAGGTGAAAAGATTCACGTATCTGGATGGGTGGTTGAGGAGAAGGCAAGTCTGAATGATAAGGTGAAAGCTGGAATCAGAGGGGCTGCAACCAAATGGAATTGTGTGTCAGGGGGTAGTGAATGACAAAAGAATGCCAAAGAAACTGAAAAGTAATGTGTGCAAAACAGTGGTGTGGCCACTACTGTTTGGTACAGAAACCTGGGCACTAAAGGCAGAGCAGCTGAGGAAGTTAGAGATGATGGAGAGATGACTAGTAAGATGTGCACTGTAGGACAGACGAAGAAATGAGGCCATTAGAGCAGAAGTCCATAAGACAATCTGGTGAAGATGATTTAGCACAGACATGAAGAAGACAAGAGGAAATGAGGATGTCCAGTAAAGAGCTGGAAGACCTGAGACAGTAAGGATTGAGTGCTAAAAAAGGTAGGAGAGTGGAAATGAATTGGGAAAGTTGACAACACCTTGCCCTCATGTAGAAAATGGGAAAAATATCAGTCACATAAAAAGAAATTTAAAAAAAAAAAAAAGAAAGAAAATGGGAAAACGGGGGCTGATGATGATAATGATGTATACAGTAAACATTCTTCCACCCCCACTTAGGCATTGGTCTGCAAACTTTATTTTTATTTTATTTCATTCTGGGTGCTTCTGCCATTTTCTGTCTCTGGGATTTAGTGCTTGTTTCCCCACCAAATACTTTTCTCTTTGTCTTAAAGAATGTTTGAATGCAGACTTAATTCACAAAGGATTAATAATCATGAAACTCCCAAATGGCAGAGAATCAAACACACCTACAGCTAAACATTCCCTCTACAGATACTGCCAGGTTTAGTAGCACAGTTGGATAAAGCCTTGACTGTGCCCGAGGTGGCCTATGCTTGATTTTCAGAACAGATGTTAGACGATGCTGGTAGAGAAAGATGGGTGTGGAGATCTGAGGGGGCTAAGTAGAACTTGACCTTTTGCTGTTACAATCCCTTGGAATATTAGCATCAATTCAAATGCATAACCTTGTAGTAAACATTAGACACACCAAGCCACTGACTGGTTATATCCCTCAATACAGGTGTATGGAACCATACATTTGCCTGGGCATGGCCTCATGGACATCCATGGTGATAAAAGTCACATGCCCCTCTGTGTAGGGGAGGGACTGGGCCATTAAAAGTTCTGTCATTGCTGGGTTGCCATTGAGGGCACAGAATAGTGTTATGGTTGCTTGAATGACGACGACATCTGTACAGGTCTCCCTGGGAACCATGGCACTGGCTATAATTTATTTTCTTTTTTAATTTCTCCAAATGTTTGGGGCTTTTAATATTGTGAAAGAAATGGAACCCATTTCTGCATCAGGGTATGATTCCACAGCCAGAAATGAATGTTACCTCACTCGTTGGTGTCTTTCATGAGTAGTCTCCTCAGTACCCGCAATGTACCAAGATCTGCCTACTTCTACAATTCATACCACGTGGCATCTATTGGTAGACTATTTAAGTACACTTCAGAATTTCTTTCTATTAGCCTTGTCGCTCCTACTATTGGAATTGTTTAGGTATCTTTACCCACATTGTTCTGGTTTCTGCTTGCAAACCATGGTGTTTTATGACTTTGTGATTTTCAGCATGTAGGGCATTATAATTGCTGGGTGTATCTATCCCAATGATTAATGGCACTTTTGTTTTTTCCTTTTATAACTATATCTATTTTACTTTCTTCTACTTTCTTAGCTGCTGCTATTGGATAATCCTGTGTGATTAAAACTTCTTCATTTTTCAGAAATGCTTTCTGACTCATGTTTGCAATGTTTCTTAGTTACTTGTTTATTGTAGTATTAACACAACCCCCAATACAACCGTCTTGCCAAAGTGCCATGCCTTTCATTATAAAGACCATCAGCCATGAATATATCACACCAAGTAATGAGATGTGCAACTGCTTCTGGTTGTGTATTACAGAGCCTGCATTTGTCTGTATCTCTCAGTTCTTATATAAAGTTTCAAACTACCATGATCACAGTCTACTATCTTGAATCACCATTATTAGACTTTCATCTTTTGGTTTAAGCTCATCTTTCCTTATCCTTTTATGTATCAAGTCTTTATCATCATCATGTGTGTTTTATAGATGTTATATAACCTTACCACTATAATTGTGGGTTTTCCAATTTTCTTTCATTTTCTTATGGTTCTGTTCTTTATATTCTGTTTTTGTTTTTTTGGCACTTTATTTGTTGTCCGATTCTCAGCTTTTTCTGCTTTGATTTCCATTCCCGTTACTTTCCGATATGCTTTTGCTACACTTAAATAATGTCATTTTGAACTTGCTTTTTTTCATGATTTAGAGCCTTGACTATTTATGGTTTTTGTAATGTTGGCAAATATGTTTGTAGTCCCATAATCACAGATCCCCACACATGGTCAATTTTGAGGAGGCCAATACATACTTCAGAATGAGGGATATATAGTCTTGCCATATACTTCTTTTTATATATCATTTGATAAACACTTGAAAACAGGCCCCAAGCTTTCTGGGGCCAGTCAATCATATCAAAGCTGTTATTTAGAACAGGAAGAGCAAGTTGTTTTTGTTTGTAACGTGATTCATATTACTAGAGGTCAAGGCAGTTTTAAAGATCAGCTTTGGTTTTCTGAAGTATTCTTTACTAAGCTTTATTCTCATTTATCCATGTTTTACTGCTGACCTTTCATCAATTCACAAATATTTATACACATCTACCTGTTTCAGTTCCCTTATATCACATTCCTGTCTGGGGCTGATACTTTATTGGTGGTGCATCTTTCCTGATATGTTCCTTTTACTCTTTTATCAAGACCAAATGTCATTTTCATATCATCTTAGGTTCATAGGTGGTTACTAATCTAATGACCTCAAGGGCCTTTTAAAGCCTAGCCATGCATCCCAAATCTCTGACAAGTTCTGGTACCCTTGACAGGTGTAATTAGGGTCCTGGGGGATGAACCATTTACAGGCTGTGTCCATTAAAAACATAGATGGCAAACTAGGGATAAATTTCCTATTCCCCATCCAATTGTCCAAATTAAACTTAAATTGGGTTATAGCGTAATTCTGTTTCACATGGATGGGGAGCCTGTTCCATAGAAGGGGTAGTCTCTGGGATGGATAATTCTCTCCTCCCATCAGGTCCTATTTATTTCACAGCCACGGTTTTATTCTTTAGAGCAGATGATTCTGGTGCTGTTTGTTTTGCAGATATATAGAGTCATTAGAGTGGGGTCTGACAATGCCTTGTATGCCAGGCATTGATCTCCCATCAAAAGTCTGTAAGAGCCAGAATACAGGGACAGAGCAGTGAGGTGGTCTGCTCAGAACATGTTACTCACATCCTGTACTCCTTTAGTGAGAAACCTCTGTGGCCATTCCAAAGGTTAGATATGCCTGGTTAGGTACACTCCAAAGGGCACATTGCTGAATACAATGGAATAATGATGTCCTTGAACCTAGTTGCCATATCTTTGTTTATAAGTTCCACAACACAGAATAGTTTTCTTACTACCATAGACACATAATGATCAAAGGCTAGATTAATGTCTGTTTGTCCCCAAGTTCCTGACTACTCTTAGGGTTGTGTTGTCAATATGATAGTTTCCAGGGGTAAATGACTTCTCAAAGGATGATATTATGCATTTCTTGGCATTTAGTTTTAACCCATGCCTCTGACACCGGTTGTTTATTTGCATCGGCCCTTCCTGGACACCATTTATATAAGTGCTCATAATTTGTAACCATCTGCAAATTTAGTCAGTCGGACACCACTGACATTGGCCTTGACCTCAGAGAAGCAAATGCCAAAAAGGTGCAGACCCAGGACCACTCCCCGAGGGACTCCACTTGTGACTAGCCTCTTTCTAGAGATGAACTCCCCAATTCTAACTTCCTGGGTTCTGTATGTGAGCCAACTGGCTATCCACTGGGTGATGTAAGGGTTTATATCTAACACCCTGAGGTTGTCAACAATGCCCGAGTGGTGTATTGTATCAGATGCTTTGACCAGGTCAAGGTAGGTAGTGTGAACCTTTTTGCTGTCATCCATTGCTTTCCTGACCTTCTCAAAGAAGTCTACCAGGCTGAGTAGGCATGACCTGGCCTTAATGAAATCATATGGAGTTGGGACCAGTGTCTAGAGATTTCCTGTGTCATTAATGATAATTTCCATGGCATTTCATATGAGAAAAGTGCGAATTCATGGGTCTGTTGTTTCCAGGTTCAGTAAATGGCCCACCTTTTTTGCAGATGGGTGACTGTTGCAATACCAGAGGGTCTGACAAGTCATGTTTCATGCTATTTAAAAGTAATACTGGGATATTGTCTGGGCCCATTAAAGCAGTGCTCTTGGCCTTAGAGAGAGAGCATTAAGAGCCTCCTATTTCCTAGTGATAGCAGGGAGATTTGTATTTGATGGTATTTCCTAAGAAAATGTTGGGGGGGGGGGGTAAAAGTTGGATAGGAATTTGTTGTTCACTATGTTTGCTGAATATTCTGGCTCAGTATGGGTGACTCCATTTACAATAAGCTCTGCGCATAACTGTGTATTGCCTTTGAGGCTGTGGACATTGCTGAAGAATGCTTTGTGGTTGTCCTTGGCCTGGGTGGCCAAATTTACCTCAAATTTGTCTTTGGTAGACTTTATTTGTCCTCTGAGTTGTTTAGTTTGATGAGAGTGCTTTTATCCTTCTGGGCACTGCACCTCTTAATTTTTGCCATGATTTTCTTCCTTCTGTTATACAGCCTGTTGATGTTGTGATTCCACCACTGTGGCTTATCTGAGATAGTTCTATACTTCTTCCTGGTGGGTACAGCTGCCTCTATGCAGCTATTAACATACTTGTATAGGGTTTATGTGAACAGTTTCATGTAGGCAGCAGTTTTCTCCGGGATTATGGGGTTTGAAATTTTGCCAGGCTATCACTTAATAGTAGGAAGTTAGCCTTAGAGTAGTTCCTAAATATTCCAGGATTAGCTGGATTTCCAGGTTTTATTTTACTTCAAAGGAGACAATTTTGTTTTCTGACCTTACCAGAGAAGACATTACACTAGGGGGTATGCTGCACTCTTCCATATTAGTAAGGACCAAATCCAGTATGATTGCACCCCTGCTCGGTGTACTGACAATCCAGAGTGTGTGTTTACAAAATCCAAGAAACTCTGTGCCTTTATGTTTGGTGTCATATGTTATTCCCAGTTAATAGTGTGGTAATTAAAGTTGTCCATGAATATGGTATTGGGTTGGATGGTGAGTGTTTCTAATAAGTTTAAATACATGGTAATGGATTTTCCTTGGTCATACAGGGGGACCTATTGTTTGCAAAGAAGTGGTATTGGATTTTGCCTATGATGATTTGAACTAAGAGCATTGTCCTGTTTCACCAGTTCTTGAGGTACATTTATTTTTGTTATAAAATAAGACACCTCCATTTTTAGTTCCTGTCTGTGTAGTAGTTGGTCTAAATGCATGTAAGGCATTATAACATGGCACTGTTTGTGTGCTCTCTGTGGCTTTAAACCAGGTCTCAGTGACCACAAAGATGGCAGCATTTTCTAGGGTGAAGAGAGCTTCTAGGGAATGCAGTTTTTTGTTTAGGCTCTTAGAATTAAGCAGTAACACCTTTAGATATTCTTGTTTTTTTAATTTGAGAAAGTTTTAACTGTATTTAATAGGACATTCATGTGCTTGTCTAATGTGTGTACAGTTTTAAATTATCTCCAGATCTTGAAATGAGCCTGGTTTCTCGAATTTAATCTGTAACCATATCCCAAGTCTATTAAGTAAGCAGCCAAATGGGTTCAGGGGAGACAAAACAGCAGTGTTAACAGGGTCCCCAGTGGAATATCTCCCCTTGGATTTTTATCATCGGGTAATAATTTGTCTTTTATCATGACTCAGATGTAAAGTATTATGCCATTGATTCATAGTCTCTGCAATGTAATGGCTCAATGTAAGATGTATCTTATGCAACTGTAAGGATTCCACAATGCTTGAATATGATCTGCAGTGAGGGAAAATGAATGGGCCATGTCTCATGTGTGAGTTGGTGGGAGGTTTAATGGTTAGCAAGAATGAAGGAAGGGCAAAAAAAAAAAAAAAAAACAGGTAATACCCACTATCAACCACTTAGCAAATTTCATCACATTGGATTTAGTCATAGAAGGTACAAAGCCCTGGCAATCCAAATTATATCAACTATTAGTCAAATTAAAGGCAAGAAGCTAAAATCTCTTAATTGTAATTAGTTTGCCTGCACCATTTGAACAAATATCAATGGCATTTACTTCAGCTATTGCAGCCCTCAAAACAACAACTATTTGTCTCTTTTTTTTTTTTTTTTTTTTACCTGAAGGACAAAGAAAAACTCAGGGGACTACACCCTAGCTTTAACAAGGGCACACAATATATATTTTTTTTCTTCTGTGACAAGGGAACCTTACTTCTCTTAGACAGGTTCTTAGATCCATTTACATTTAAAGAAAACATATCTAAAATGTCAAACTATTCCTTTCAAAAAAGGTACCAAAAGCAGCAACGGGATAAGATATTCCACAGCTGGATCCCCTTCAACTGATCAGCCTTCTGAAATGATGAATGTCATATGGCCAAGACCATATGACTGACATTTCGGAAGGTCCAACATTGTGAATGGAGATTGACGTACATTTCGGAAAGGGAAATTAGCCATTATCCTCAATGTAGTGCAGTCTCAGAGTTGGTATACTTAATTAGCAGGTGGTTTTAGATATATATTTTTTTATTTTAGTTTTGACCTTCCAAAACGTTGGTCATATGGTCTTGGCCATATGATGTTCAGAATGTCTAAGGTCAATTAACTTAAGGGGATCTGCCATTGCTACACCTTGTCTGACAAAATCTCGGAAGAGGGGAACAGATTTTGCATTTTACTTTGTAAAGTGACATTTTTTTTCAGGTTTATACTCTGTGTAATACACATGTTTTGTTGCAGGCATTTACCACTGCACTATTCAGTGGTATAAGGGCACTTTTTAAACAGAGTTCATAGTTTCATCTGATATCGTTAACTCTTATTATAGTTTTAAAACAAATCAGATGTATTGTTTTGTAGTAACATACTGCCGCATTTGAATACCATTTGTTTTAATAAATGGATCAAAGTATATCATAACTTTGCTGTCTCTTAGAAAACAACTGCTTTCAGCACACTTTAATGTATTGGATTTCAGTTCTGCTTCGGAATTACTGCAGTATCAATGTATCTGTACACTTTGTAAATGAATGGCAAAGCTAACTACAGTTATTTCTGCTTAAAACATGTATTAGAGAATAAATGCAAATCTGGAATTAGTTCATATGCTTTTCATTAACAAGATACCTGTGAATGTCTGAGTCCAAAACTGCACTGAAAATAAAGAAATGAACCAGCACACAGAACTGAATCATACTATCATCTTCTTCTTTCAGCTTTTCCAGGTTAGGGGTCACCACAGTGGATCACCTGTCTGCTCATGATTGGCGGTGGAGTTTTATGGTATCGAGTTGCCAGCCTGGCGCCCAACCTTCCACAGAAGGCACACACATGCATGCACTCATGCCTAGGGCCAATTTAGAGTGTCCAATCCACCTACAGCATGTCTTTGGGATGTGGGAGGAAACCGGAGCACCAGGAGGAAACCCACACGACCACAGGGAGGACATGCACACTCCACACAGAAGGCACCCCAGCTAAGGATCGAATCGGAGAACCTTTTGCTGTGACGTAGCAATGCTAACTGCTGCACCACCGTGGCCAGCCTAGAAGCACACTATCATGATGTGGTTACATTTATCTTGCACTGTGTATTAATTTATGGAAATGTTACTGATTACATACATCTGTGCATGTTATTTAAGACTAACTTAAAACACTAATTTGGCTCAAAGGCTAATGTTAGCATTCTGAGGGCCCCCAACAAGTATCAAGTTGGGGAACCCTAGACACCTCCATTCTAAGTATCGCCCTGTCACTGCCATATCTCCTAATCCATCTTTGTGTTCATGCTGCAGAATTTTTGGAGTAGAGTGCACAGAATGAACTGCAACTACAAGGTTCATAAAATTTGGCAGGCCTTTGTAAAACATTATGTTGAGGCATTTCAGAAAGGAACACTGACAGTGACTGGCATTTATTTGTAATGATGATACATTGCATCAACCCTACATATAGGGATAGCCTAAGTTGAAATAGTGCCCTAAGTAAAGCAGTCTATGGCATCCTCGCAATGCCCACTGTTTTACCCCCCGCATATATCCACCAGTGCTACACCCTATGTTTCCCTCTGTCACTGGTTCCCCACACTATGCATATTACTTTTTTGTTCTTTTTCTCATATGTTCCCTTATTCTTCAGCATTTGCGAGATGCTATGACTTTTAAACATAAATTAAGGAAAAAAATTCACTGTTCAACTTTACCTTTGCTTGAATCCTTTCAGCACACCTTACTTGGACAAGACTGTACGGTAATAACAGTGTGTAGTTAATATGTCAATTAAGCTGGGGGGTCTGAGTTTGCCAGACACCAGAATGCATAGGGTTATAGCTGCAGGGTTGCATTGTATCCAGTTGTGACCTGAGAAAGAAAATAATTTGTCTTATATTTTTCTTTTAAGGAAGGTATAAGTTGTGCCTAAGGCTTAATGTGGAAAGTTGATAAAATAGCATGTCATAATAAATTAACAAGATAAATATTTAAAAGAATACATAAATTCTACTTTGAAATACTGCCTGCCTCTGTACCCCCCCCCCCCAAAAAAAAAAAAAAAAATTAAAGACGGCAATCATGTCTATACAACCCTCTGGTATTAGATTGAGATAAAAGCAGAGACTGAAATGGCCACAGTCATGTATTTCAAGGGACAGTTGTTATACATATACATAGCATGCTTCCTCACTCCTCACCCCTACCCCTCAAAGACAGCCACATATACACATGCCTGATGGGTAATTGTGAGGAAAGTAAAAAATTATGATCACGGTAATGTATTCCATCTTCTTGCTCTTAAACAATATGCTGTTACTACACAAGCTATAGTAACCTTCTTGTGAGAAAAGTAAAAAAAAAAACAATGGCTACACTGTCACCAGGCCTAACATAAGCTATAATGACATTCTGTGCACACCAATGAGTTTTGATTGTGAGGAAAATTAAAGTAGTAAATGTCTATATAATCTCCAGGCTCCCACACATGCTACAGCAAGCTTCTGTACACACATCTGAACAATGGGTGCAGTTGAGGGCAAAGGCCTCCACTAGGTTGAAGTCAAAATCCATTTACACAGTCTGGGTTGTGATGGCTACCAGACAACTAAAAGTTCTAGTGGTTTAAGTGTTCTAGTATGTATTTTATGCTGTACTTTAGAAATATAATTATTTATTAACTGCACGTTTTAATTCTAACCAAGAGTTATGTATTTACCCAGCGTTATTGTGTGTGTGTGTATGTGTGTGTGTGTACACGCAGATAAAAGTCAGTGATATTTTTTACAAGCAGGCACAGACACACCCACACCCCTGATTTTCATCTTCAAGGAAATTGGAGGAAAACCACTTCACCTACTACATCTCTTTGATGTGCTGGTGAAAACCAGAACAAGTGAATAGATGCACACAGAGATAGGGAAGACATTCAGACATCACATAGAAAAAGCCACACCCAAAAACACATCTGCTGTGGCAATGAGCAGTTACTTTTACACACATCCTCTTCCTTCCAAACTATGAAATATGCCGACTATCCTGTGTTATGTCTATATTTTAATGCTTAAGGAAAGAAATCATGGCCAGCTTGTTACTCTTAAATACATGGCAAGCATCCCCTGCCACACACACTCACACACACAGAGACACACACACACTCCCCACACATAGACACAAGCAAGATGGCAGTGCCAATGATGTTTGTGATAGAAGGTGAAAGAAATTAGCCAGCTTGTTATGCTTATACTGCAGCCACCCCTTACACTCACACAATCATAAGCTATAGCAATATTAGTTTTACAATGACTTCATCAAAGGCAATACATTTTGCAACACTAGTACTACTGCAACAGATCAATGACTGCTGTATAGCAGTCATCAGAAATAATGCACACCTGTCACTGTCCTTAATTTCACAGAATGCCCCTGATTTTGCTTTTGCAGTGAAGGATGATTAGGGGGCCCTCTGAGCCACTGATATCATGGATGCCTAAAGCTGGCTGTGATTTTAGTTTTAATGGAGACAATGACTTCTAATGGGATTTAACTAAGTCACAGGCACTCTCAGTAGTAAAACATTTAATGAAATTATGAAGCCCGCTGCTTGACAAAACACTGAGACTATCACCAGAGGCATCTTTGAATTTTTCAAGGACACTAAGCGGTGCCACTCCTTAGCATTCCTTATCCTAACAGTTATTACTCACCTGGTTTATTAAGTGCACATGACTGCTATACTAGCATTTGTTAAGAAAATATCAAAATAAGATAACTTGCTGTGATTGGGGGGCCCACAGCAACTGCAGGGTTTGCTGGTGCCTAAACCAGCTATGACTGATTCAGGTTGGGAGGTTGACATAATGGTTAAGGTGTTTGCCTTACAAGCAAAAGGTGCAGGGTTTGATTCTCACATGGGGTAATTGGCTAGGCTTAAAATGGCCCTCTAGGGCAGTTAGCCTAGTACTAACTTATGAAGCTCACCTATTAAAATGCTTAAAACTACCATCCACTTTTGTGAGGCTTGCGATTAACACTTCGTTAGAGAATATTACTACTCTTATGGTCTCATGTGACTTAGAAATATGTCTGCATAAGAACTTTGAGATTAGTTTATAACCAGAATATGCAGATTTTTTTGTTATTGATATTATTAAGATTTTCCAACTACTCTATGAATATTTGGCAGTGTATGCAACTTTTCATCTTTCAGTACCTTTTTTTACATAATTTAAATGCACATTTTAAGCTGCAATTTTACCATCGCCACCATATAACATTTTAATTCACCTAACACAAGGTTACTACTCCCATTATGGTAGTGATGGGGGAAGCTAAGTGGCTGCTGACTTTAACAATTAGTTTAATTTCTAGTGTCATTCCAACGGGATGGCTAACCGACCACATTGCTTTGCCAGGGATGGTCTGCACCTGTTTTCCATGGACTTCTGGATATTGGCTAAAACATTTTTCACCTCTTATAGGCTTTTTCTAGGCAATGCAAACAAAGAGGCCAGCACCAAAGTGTTGTAGCATAAGATATTTTTAATCACATAGCATCATACCGGTTTTGGCACACTTGCCTTCTTCAGTGAATAAACAAGCTATGTTACAGAGATACATATATAGTAATTAAAACACAACTTCCTGTTAAGTCATTTCCTCCAGTATCATTACAGCAAACATATAATGTTTATAAATGATCATTTAACCCTGGTGAAAATAGACCTCCTAATTTAACAATCCAGTATTTTTCTTTAGTATTCAAAATGGAATGCCAACCTAGTTTATTAGTTTTGTCTCCCTGGATCATATCTATAACAGTGAAGCAGAACTGGGCAGTGTTGTGTATAGTGCTGTGTCTATATAGGGCATTGGTTAAATGTTTATTGCAGATGTCACTATAATGTTCAGACATCCAAATACGTAGAGGTCAGGATGTTTGTCCAACGTAGAATGCTGAGCAGGTGCAAGTGGCTAAATATACAACTCAGTCAGATCCACAATTCCCAAAACATTGTATGTCATAAACTTGTCCCGAATTCTTACTCGTAAATTGTTTTGATTTATATATATATTTTTACAAAAGGTACAGTGGCCACAAGGAATTGAGCCAAAAAATTTATCTCCTGTGATGGTCAGTTGATGGCACATTAGCTGTCCACTACCCCGCTTTTTGTAATGTGCAAAATATGATCCCAATGTTTTACCTCTACGATACGAAAATTGACACTGATTCCCCAATGCCTGATTAAGCTCCTCACTGGCCATTAAGATATTTCAGTGCTTAGACACAACTTCCCTGATGAGATTGACATTACATACATAAGTTGTGATAAATCTGATCGGCTCAGATTCACCCACGAGTTCTATCCTTATATGTTAGTAACTGAATCCTATCCTGATCAGATGTCCACCGGCTAGCAGATTGAATATCCTGCTGTCTGTAGCCCCTCACCTGAAACCTATGTATCATGTCTTTCTGTGAAGCTGCAAAATCTTCCTGACTGGAGCATATTCTTTTGATACGCAGAAACTGAGACTTAGGTATCTTACAAATGGTATGGTGTGGGTGCAGACTAGTGGCAGGTAACAGATTGTTATATTGGGGTTATTTCCTGTAAACCTTGGTAGCAAGAGAACCATCCTGTTGTTTAGGTAACAGATTGTTATATTGGGGTTATTTCCTGTAAACCTTGGTAGCAAGAGAACCATCCTGTTGTTTAATGACAGTGACATCCAAAAAGTTAATACAGTGCATGTCACAATTCAATGTAAATTCGATACCCCATTTGTTTTCGTTTAAATACTGAACAAATTCCGCCAGATACTGCTGGTCTGCACACCACACCAACCAACAGTCATCAAGATACCTTCTCCAAATGTCCATCTCATTGATGTATATGTTGTGTGTGATATATATCAGATGCTCCTCAAGGTAGCCCATAAATATGTTGGCATATATCGGGGCAAAAAATGCCCCCATCGCTGTGCCCTTAGTTTGCCAATAACTTTCCCCATTGAAGTAGAAAATGTTTTTAGACAATACATGTTTGGCCATACAAAGTAAAAAAGTGTTGAAACTGGCCAAATAAAGGTTAGCACTCTCTAACCAATATTGGAGCACCAATACCCCTGCCCAATGGGGAATGTTAGTGTAGAGTGCCTTGACGTCCATTGTGCAGAGTAACCATGTTGTTTCAAGTTGAGATTCTGATATGATCCTAAGGAATTCAGTAGTGTCCTGGATGCATGCTCTCACATGCTTTAATAGGGGTTTAAGACAGTATGTCAAAAAATCAGAGAGTGGTTCTGTCAAAGATCCTATGCCAGATACCATAGGTCTTCCAGGAGGTTTATCCAGGCATTTATGTATTTTTGGCAACAGGTATAAAATTTGTTTCTGTGGATCATTCACCATTAGTTGATGCAACATAGATTCCTGAATAATGCCTTCATCAACTGCTAATTTCAAAAATTAATCTCTCTCCTTTTTGAAATTAAATGTGGGATCAATGGGCGTATGCATATAGTGCTGAGGGTTAGACAATTGCCCATTTCCCTCAGCCAGATAATCTGGATCCATAATAACAGCCCAGCCCTTATCCACAGGAATGATTACAATGTTAGCATTACTTTTAAGTTCAGTAAGAACTTGTTGTTCCCCAACTGTAAGATTATGATGCAGCATACTGGAATGACACAACCTAAAGTGAAGATCTTTGAGAACTGCCTGCTGAAAAACACCAACATATGTATTCATGGGAGGCAAAAATCCTGATTTAACAAACCTAAATTCTGTGGATCTTTGAAAAGAAACCCTGGAACCAAAAAATATTTTAAGGTTTAACCTGCAAAAAAATCAAGAGCATCATTCACCATATTTTCATCAATGAAAAAAACAGGGACATAATTAAGACCTTTATTAAGCAGTTTCTTTTGTTCATCTGTTAACACAACAGAGGAAATATTGTGAATATTATAATCATATTCTACTGTGTCAACAACGTTTGTAGAAGTCCCTCTATTTTGCTTGCATTTGTGTTTCCTCCCACCCCAATGCCTGCTAGTTCTAAAGGGTGGTCAGTGCTCCATGGTATCATAGGTGTCAGTGAGGCCTGTGTGTTGAGATTATCTGTATCAGTGGCTGATGGCTCATCCTCAGAAGTACTACTTGGCTGAGTGGTCATCTTCTTTAAAATGGATCTAGGTTTTTTTTCTCCTAGTGTGAGTAGTAGTAAAATCACCCCCATCAGAAAATTTAACATTCCTTTGGTATTCAAAGGGCTTACCCCTTTGGTAATCAGAGGTGTACCTATTAAATTTACGTATTTTTTTATCTTTAATCTGTGGTATCCGCAATAAACGTTTAACCAATGCCCTATATAGACACAGCACTATACTCAACACTGCCCAGTTCCGCTTCACTGTTATACATAAGATCCAGGGAGACAAAACTAATAAACTAGGTTAGTATTCCATTTTGAATACTAAAGAAAAATACTGGATTATTAAATTAGGACATCTATTCTCACAAGGGTTAAATGATGATTTATAAACATTATATGTTTTCTGTAATGATACTGGAGGAAATGACTTAACAGGAAGTTGTGTTTTAATTACTATATATGTAACTCTGTAACATAGCATGTTTGTTCACTGAAGAAGGCAAGTGTGCCGAAACCGGTATGATGCTATGTGATTAAAATTATCTTATGCTACAACACTTTGGTGCTGGCCTCTTTGTTTGCATTTAGACTTTTTGGCTGTTTGCACTTGTCGTACTTGCAAAGGTGTTTGTCTTCTATATTCTTTTTTTAGGCAATGCCAAATTTAAGAAAAAAACTACCAACTTAGCAAAATAAGACCAAATATTACATAAAAGTGTTACTCCTCAGTGCTAGAAGGCTTAAGAAACTCTACATCCCACAAATTCTTGCCATTACCTAGAAATAGTTTAAAATCACAGAAAGTAGTCTGGCAGTGCAAGGCTTCAGTGCCTTCCACACATTTAGACCATCAGCCATACGCAGGAACTAAAGGTGGAGGTGATTCAATCTACATTATCAACAAGTATACCTCTAGGATGGTTAAATATGATGTTGGCATGGAGTTCAACCACATGCACATCATCATAGATAAAGTCAGTTATCATATACTAGCAAGCTATAGGTCATCACCATCTATGCCCCAAGAATCCTAACTCATTCATAGAACTACTGGAGGCACTCACCATCCAATCAAATACTCTAATCATGGGATACTTCAATTACCCCTCGTTAGACTGAGAAATGTATACTTCCTCCAACTTGCAGACTGGACCTAGTACTCACCAGTATGAGAGCATGCTAAATCCCCTGTATCACATCCTCACTGGTGAAGTCAGATCACGAAGCGGTCTTCTTCTTTTTCTTTTTCTCTCAAGAATAAAAAACAACTGGGAAAACTCAGCAAACCCTGTAACAGTTAGTAACTATTCTGAACCAAACTACAGCATATTAAGTGACAGTTTGTCAAACGTCAATGCCTCTCTGAACCCCAAGTTCACAGCTATCTATGTTGTATAGTTCACATAAACCTTGTACAGCCATGTGAATGGCTGCATAAAAGCTGCTCTGCCTACCAGAAGCAATCCCAAAGCAACCACCAAAAACAAACCACACTGGAGGAATCCTAACCGAATAGGGTATATAATAAGTGGAAAAAAGTCATGGCCAAAATCAGAAAGGTCAACTTAATGATGACAAGAGCTCACTAACTGAACAACAATGCCAGTTATGAGATCAGGGTAGCCCCTCAAGCTGGAGACAACCACAAAGCCTTCAACAGTAAACCTTAAAGGTAAAACACAGAAATCTGTGAACTAGTGGTAAATGGTACCACCTTCACTAAGTAGACTAACACAGCAAATCTTCTGGCTGACAAATTCAGCTGCAACTTCTTCCCCCTACTCCTCTCACCCCCATGAAATCCCTACTATCACACCCCCCCAAAAAAAATATTAGTAGGGAGCAGGTCATGGTGGCTCTCACTGAGGCTGCAAACACAGCTTCAGTAGGCCCAGACATTATCCAGTGTAGTGTCCTAAATATCTTGAAATGTGACCTATCAAGGCTACTTGAGTCACTTTTCAACTACACCCTCATAACATGCTATGTACCACATGAGTGCAGGGCTACAAAAGTTATGCTCTTCCCAAGGGTGAACTATCAACCAATCCTGGAAATTACATACCATTAGTCTGACTAGTCTAATACGCAGTGCCATGGAATGGATTTTCATGGGAATTAAAAATAAAAATGTCATCCTACAAACACGGAACTCATCCCAGTTTAGTTTTGTCAAAACAAGGTTATGCTTACTTAACCTGTACACTTTTTGAAAGTGTCACCAAGGCAATGGATGAGGGGAAAGTGGTGCATACCACCTGCCCAGACCTGGTTAAGGCATTCAGTACAGTACAACACTTATGCCTTGTTGACAAACTCACCAAACTAGGCTTAAATGCCTACATAACTCCAGATGACTCACAGATAGGACCAAAGAAAGCAGGATTGGTGACATCACCTCCAGGAATGATCCAATCCATCAGCAGGAGTGGTGACACTTATAAGGGGTTAAGGCAGAGGTCAGGGAAGGAAAAAGGGCAGGTATTAGAGCTGAGTTCCCTTAAAACCACTGCAGTTACCAGTCAACAAGGTACTGTAATATTTTTGGTACTTTTAAAATATTTAACTATCATCATTTAGAATTTGTCCAAACACATGATGAATTGTTGTCCAAGGGGTTCACATTTGTTCCCACTAAGAAACTGGGAGTTACTAATATTTTGAAAGAGCTTAAACTGTATACCAGGAAACTGAATTTGAGTTTGATTCTGGAATGGAGCAACAGACTGCACCAGGCAGCTTTAGTAAGCAAGAGAAATTTGAACCCTCCATTGATTCTACCTTTGGCATTGTTTAAAAACTGTACGAGATTGATCTAATAGGTAATGATTTCACCAGCTGGAGAAGGCACCACAACCTGACATTCCATGAATATAAATTGCTGAAAGAGCTTTCCGAGGACAAGTCTATTCATATTATGAAGCCCAATAAGTGCATTGTGGGGGCGGGATCATTATGGATATCTTCATGTGCTTTCAACAAATGTTGTATTACTTGAACAGTGGTGACTTTTTTTGCCTCACCCTCACTGCATGAAGTCAATATTAATTACTCCAAGACAGACTACTGGTTGAATGATTAACTTTTTTAAATGAGCTAATGATTAACTTTTTTAAATGGGATTCATGAATGAGCTCGTTGAATGTGTAAAGGTTTAGAATCTGATCCCTGAGACTCACAAATCTGTTGATGATTCACCTATGTAGTTGACTGCAGCATCAGGGGACTCTAGGACTGAGCTAAAGGCTATATTTGTGGATATTCACCTTAAGTACTCCTCAGTGACAAAAAAAAAAAAAAACATGCTTTAAAAGAATCCTGGCATGTTTTGTGAGCTATTTCCGCCACGTTGTTTGATCCTGATGTGTTGATGGTTAACACTGATGTCAAGGTCTTATTTTTGGTAATACCACATGACAGTGGAATAGAGTGGTTCTATAACACTTTGACATGTGGTACAAATCTAAGTAAAAATGACATCAGAATCATTTGTGAATGTATTTCTCTTGTGCTAATAAATAGTTTTGTATATTTTAAGAATAAATATTTTAAACAAGCTGGGGGTAGCAATGGAGGCTGCAGCACCACCGGTTTTTACCCACATTATACTTTGCTGGTGGGAATACCACTTTGTATTTGGCTCTGTGTTTTGTAATTACATTTCACAATATATAAGGTTCCTGGATGGCATTTTCATTTTATGGACTAGAAATTCGGATATGTTGAATGAATTTTTGTGTTATATCAACCAGACTACAGACCTGTTAAGTTTTGTCAGTGAGATGGATAAGGACAAGATGAACTTTTTGGGTGTGTTGTTGTACAATAATTATAGTATGCGTTCTTTCAAATTCTTTACTTACTATGAGGCAACTTATTCAAACAGTTTGCTTCATTTTAACAGGTCTCACCCCCACTGGCAGAAGAAAAACACTAGGAAAGGGCAACTGGCAAGATCGTCTAGGCTGGTCTCTGAAGAGCATAGATTTCTGGAAGATTGTGAATTTCTAAAAACAATGTTTTTAGACAGGGGTACACCACAGGTCTATTTGATAGTTGTGATAAAGAGGTGACAGATGTTAGACTAGCAAAATTTCCATGCTTGATTAGAAATCCATCTAGCTTATCACAAGAAAAATGAAAACGATTTTTAAAGAACCACAGTGCTGGAATACAATAGTATATATATGGAAGCTAAGGAGATTTTTTAGAAGGAATCGGTCCTAATTTCTGGTTCCTGTGATTTAACTGGTAAGCTGGGTGACGTAACAAGGTTAATTTACATAAACAGGAAAAAAATGAAAAGCCTTGTTTGATTTTAAAAACAAACAAAAAAAAGTTAAGGAAATTGTCAGTATGGATATGGCAGATGTGGGCCCTGCAACCAGTTTAAGTTCATTTTAGACACGGAGAGAGGATATCCACATAATATTGCCTCCAGTGGTCATTTTGATTGTGGCGTCGAGGAGTAGTATTTTTGGTGCAGTGCTCTTCTTGTCCTTGTTTTACATGGGTATGGCAGAGCAATTGTTGAGAAAAAGAATTTATTAACATCTATATGCTGTAAACAATGGTGATTTGACCAATGCCTTCTGCAAGCACTCTAAGGATTGTGTGCAATATAAAAAGATTTTCATTTTGTTTTGGAAAATGTAGTCCTAGATTTAAGGGGGGGAATTTGCACGCCAGGTTTGAAGCCACAGGGCTTCATTGGTAGATTGAACCGAATATGCCTCTAGCCCCCCCACCCCAGGTATAAATGATAAGATTTCAATAAATAGCCTGTTAACACTGAAAAGGGCTACATTATGATTTTTTACTACTCTTTTATACAAGAATATCTTTTTGTGATATGCAGATAACAACATGTTTTACCCAATTTTTTAAAAAATTTGATATAATGTATTTATATGTTGTGTTGTTTGAAAGGAAATATTTGTGCATTTATGCAATTAACTTTTTGGCCAAATGTTGGCAGTGGACAAGTTTATAAAACAGGAAATGGTGAGTGAATGTTTACTATGATGAAGTTCCGTTTTATGTTTGAATGAAAGTGCTCATTAAACCAGTGTTGTTGTGGCTTTACCTCTTTGGCTGGTGATCAAAATTATTTTGGAGACTGATTGGGTGACGCAGTGGTACAACAGTTAGCATTGTCACCTCACAGCAAGAGGTTTCCCAGTTTCATTCTCATCTGGGGTGCCTTCTGTGCCGAGTCTGCATGTCGTCCCTGTGTTCACGTGGGTTTCCTTCATGTGTTCCGGTTTCCTCCCACATTCCAAAGACATGCCGCAGGGGGACTGGATACTTTAAACTGGCCCTAGTGGTGTGTGTGTGCGTGTGTGTGTGTGTGTGTGTGTGTGTGTGTGTGTGTGTGTGTGTGTGTGTGTGTGTAGTATGGATGAATTACTATAGCAGGGCTAGACATCCAGTGGTGTAAACCTTGCCTCTAGATGATTGTCACTGTTGAAGTGACACCCCAAACCGAGAGCTGAGTTTGTCTAGTGGGCTAATGCATGATGTTTTAGTTCAGAGGGCTCTGGATTCAATACTTGGTAGGGTGATGTGACATCACTGTACTGCATGATATAAGAATGTGCAAAACTGGGAAAAATGGCATTGAGGATGGACGGATAGAAGGTGGTGGTGGTAGTAAGATTATAATATGTGACACTGATCAGATTTTCCATTCATTGTAAAGTAGCACAGTGGTATACTACTTAACATTCCTTCATCAAAACTCATAGTTCTCCATCTCACTTCCTGTCTGGGTTGTCTCCTGTGCAGGGTGTGCACGTACATCATGTTGCCATGTTTTTTTTTTTTATATATTATTTTTCTGGGGGTTTATGAAATGGTGCGGTTTGTGCATGACTGCTTTTGTGTGTCTGTGTTTCCTCTGATGCACAGACATTTCTTTTAGGAATGGTTCTGTCTATTGTTTGGAGCTTTGTGTTTCTGGTACAGTGACTTTGGTAAACTGGTCTAAGAAGATGTAATACAAAAATAAAAATAAAAAAATCACAAAACTTGATACTTCTGATGGCTCTGTTAATAAATAAATGAAACTCAGAAGGAAACTAGTGATAACGTTGCTTATACAAGAGGTTGTGATTTATGGTCATAATGGTGGTGGTTTACAAGCAGCTTCAAGGTTGATGTTAATTAGCGCATACATTATAACTTGGAGGATTAGTGTTAACTTTTTGGGTGATACAGTTTGTACAAGGAGTACAGATTGGCTACCAAAATGTTTTGTGCATATGAGATAGTTGCAATCACTTAAATAAAATAAATTCACAAAATATCTTACATCTGGTTTTATGTACTTTTTGCTCCTGTATCCGCTGGCCATCAAAATTCTTGCAAATGGATTTTTCCTATTCGCTACTTCGTACTGGTATACCCAACAAGGGGTGAGAGCCATCTGGAGGTGCCATCATCCAGGCAGCCATAGTGGATGATTTGCCCCTGACACTAGTGAAACATTTGATAGCAGATATCCCTTTCAATTTCAATGTATTTTTTGTGTGCGTGGGGGGATTCTTTCACCTGAATGCTATATGACTGCATTAGATCTCAAGGATCAGTGCTCAAACGTTCAACAATAATTATAAACATGTGAATCTGGAGTCATTGTGGGTCTTGATCTCAACAAAATATTTTTCATTCACCTTTTGGAGGTATTATCTAGGGACTGGGATATATCATTAAAAGGAACAATGCCTTTCATTTTAGATAGTTTGTACATATCTATCTTCTGTCTTTCACATTGCCACAGTATTAAATCAATATGTGCTGTTATGTTAGCACTTTTTTATCTGGTTAAAGTAAGCTCTGTAGTGCCACATGAATTATCTGCATTTGATAGCTTTATATTTCTCTGTTGGCTGTTATGGAGTATACATAAAAAGTGGTAATTGCAATAAGTAATGGCTTAGAAAATCTACAAGATCTCTATTTCTAATCATTATTTACACAACTCCTTAATAAACAATACATTGTACCTATAATATTTACTCATGTCTGGTGCACAAAACAGATCAACCTAAAAAAAGTTATATCCCCTCAAGTCCCTTAAGTAAGCAATAATGCCTGTCACATGGGTATTATTGGGGAAATAATGCCCATCCTTGGTGTGGTGTTAGTCGTTGGGACCCTACACCCCTGGAACAGGTTATTTTCCAAATGATTCCCGCACTGGAGGGTATTATTGTGCTTTGATAACCAGCTATCTGCTAAATTGTTTCATATTTGCTTCTTATTAGTGTAAACACTTTTTTTAAAAACTTTTGATATTAAATAGTAGTTATGCCTAATGTTTCAAAGTTGCTGTAATAAATGTAATTGTTAATGGAGTAAGTATTTTACATCCAAAGTTTAAGTAATATAAGTATTTAGTGTCAATGCACACACACGCACATACTCTCTCAGCCAGAAAAACACACGGGTACATATGAAAAGGGAGAGACAGGCACACAAACACAAACATATATATATATATATATATATATATATATGTATGTGTGTATGTGTATATATATATATATATATATATATATATATATATATATATATATATATGTATATAGATATATATATATACATATATACACACACACACACACACACACACACACACACACACACACACACACACACACACACACACATACAGAGAAACACACAGACAGATTTTCAAAACAATTACAGACACTTTTATGACTAAATACAACTCACTTGTTTGTGATCAAATCAATAGAAAAAAATGCAGTGCATATCATTGCAATCTCCCCACCACCAACCGTCCCTGATTTTCCAAGGATTTCACTCATATTCTTACTCCTAATCTGAAAAAAAAAACTGTTTCATATACATCACTGTGGATTACAGTTAGTTAATAAAGATATACATTACAGTTTCATAGTCATAGTTCAGATAGTGTGGGTTAATGAAAAGCCTTTTCAGATCCATATTCTTCTTCAGATGTATGTGCTCTCCCTCTCTTGCTTGCTTATTCTTACACACACACACAGTGTCTCTCTCTCAGAATTACATTTTTTCCACCTCGCTAAAGTCAGGTGGTTTAAACAGCACTTTGCGAGAGGTAAATAAAACAAAGTCTTTGTAACTACTATTGCAGTTATTTTGCTGTATGAGTCTTTTTCTTTTATTTGATTTTTTGTTATTGTTATTTTATGTACAATAAACAGTAAAGATACATTCAGCAAACCCAAAAAATGGCAGACACTTGCCATTTTTCAGTGCCTGCTACAAGGCACATTAATCTTTTGCCATGAAGAGGTGGACTTTGGTTTTACTGGGTGATTTTTGTATATTTACACCCTGATGAAGAATGGACGTTCTGCAGTGAGATGACAATGTACAATTTGTCCATTATGTAAGGCTAGATATAAAGCAGGGTAGTACATTTTTTCAAAGATCCTTTCTGCAATGACTGTTTCATTCTCACTTAGATGATGTTGGTAGATTGCAATGGTTAGGAAGTCCATTAATGGAGACACTGCCTTAAAAAATCTGAGGTTCAATTGCAATGGCAGCATTTATGTTAGAATGTGTCACTGTCAGGGTTATGGAGGCACATACTCCATGTTGATGGTGCAAGTATCTTTGTCCATGCATTAAGATTAGTTTTATTCCACTTTCAATTATTTGTTTGGTAGCATGCGGTTTGCAAATGGCATTAGCCACATCTGGTGCATCATCTGACTACAGGCCTTTTATGAAAAGTAACAAAATAATTCAGTGGGAGTAATAAACAAACATGTATGAGCTTATACATATGACTTAGCATATATTACTACAGGCACATTTTATTGCTTGTTTTGTGAATGATTTATTTTCCCTACTTTTTCTAAAACATAGGCCTATGTAAGAAACTAGAGTATAAATGTAGGACTTATTTGCTGAAAGGACTCCAAGTGAATAGTTAATGTATGCATTTGAACTTTGACCTTTTTCTTCAACTATTGCTGTTTGATCTAGAATGGTATACCGGCAGCAGAAAAGTGATGACAATGAACAAACATAATCAGAATCCTTATAAGTTTTTACAAACTGTACTCAGTTCTGGAAGTCCATTCCAGTGGTATTTAAAATTAAATGTTTAAATCAGTAATGTTGGTCCTAAAATGTGACTTCTGTTTTTATTATTTTCTATAAAGATTTTAACATCGCTAGGAAATATGTATTCCTTGACTGCTGGTTATGGTAGTGCTGTAGACTAATGATGGCATTATTTTAATCAGGTGTTTTAAAATGAGTGCTGTACTGTATCATACTGCAGTACACACTGTGCATTTATCTATCATATTGTGCTCAAAACTGTAAAATAATACAGCAATAACCAATGAGTGGGTGTGGTATATTTATGATTTACACATAGTTGGTCAGATATTGTTACTATACAATGACATTATTTAAGGATACATTTACTTTTCTTAAATAATGTCTTTGCATAATGGCACTGTGGTGTTCTTCCATATTGTTTCTGCATTCTCCCACTTAGTGGATGTACTGCACATGCGTGTGGGACTTACGTTCTCATGCTTAAGCAGTACATCAGTCCTTTGGAAAGCAAGCAACAGAGAAAGGAAGATTCTCCATTGCTGTCATTTGTTTTATGCTGGATTTATAATGGACACACGGGTTGGGCTGACCAATCTGCATGCACATTTTTGAATGTTAATGAAATACCATTGTATAATATTCTTTTTATGCGAACCTTATACTTGAACATCAGACTTCTCCCTAATTTACTCAACTGACATCCTGGGTCCCTTGGGATATAAAAACTGCAGACCATTTATTTTTATTTATTATTTGTTCATTTACTGTACCCAGGACAACGGTCCTCCTCATTGTTCATTTACCTCATGCAGGATGAGAGTTGCGTGCTCGTCTAAAAAGGTGTCAGGGGTTCCCTACTTGGGTCTACTGTTGCTTCTCATTTATGGTGAGCTGGCACTTTAAAGACTGGCTGCACAAAGGACAAAGCATAGGACTGTCTCTTACTTCATTGAATGATATACCTGCAGATGCCCCAACACCCCTTCAAGTAAACTTTTTGTGGTTTTCTTGTCCCCGCAGAGGAATGAGAGTGCTACAAGTACAGCTGGGCATGTATCCCCACCCTGACTCTGATAAAAGTAACTGGGCTCAGCTCTTTCATTACTCACTTAGCCTCAGATAGATGCTCAATAGCCAAGATCACTAATGCATCCTGGTTCAACACTATTTTCATGGCTTTATTACTCCATACCACAAAAAGAGACTTCCGTGTTCTATAACTAATTGATTCAACAGTGATATACAGTCACTAGTAATGGTTTAGTTCTACTCCTTTAACAAAGATCATTATTCTGCTTAGGAATGCAAAGCTTCACCTTCTTGTAAGTACTTTTTGCAAATAACTGCTAGTCTGACCACATAGTTTTCCCGTGGGTCATGGCATCAGACCAGCAGCTCGCGCTGACTCATAAATAGATCATCTCACTCTCATTTAATATATTTACTCTCTCATTTTGTGTTGATAACTGGCTTGCTGGAAATGCTTCCTGCCATGTGGCATAGTGCTACAGAGATGAAAGAAAAAGCAATGTGTAAAGAAATATATAAATATACTAAACCTAACTCTACTTACTCCAAAATGAACAACAGTTTGTATAATTATTATACATGCATGCACTGAGTCTATATAAGCATTACTATTTTAGCAAATGACTGGGAGCAAATGAAGCTTCACAGAGATAAATTTACAATTGCACATATCAGTTTATTAAGCTGCATGCTTAAGTAGCAATCCTAGTTAAATGTTGTGTGCAGCTGTTACTTTCCAGCTTCTAGTTTCTGACTGGATATTCCCAGCCTGCAGCTATTAGACAATGGTGAGAAGTTTCTATTAGGCACTGATTTAAAGTTATTTTGGAAACAGAGATTTTTTTCTAGAAAGTTAATGTAGCTCTTTTTTCCTGGAAAATCAGTGCACTACTAATGAATAGTAGCCCCCAAAATTCAATTGGCCTCTTTTTGACAGAGTAATGCTAGAAAGGATTCTCTCCCTTTACCTGCCTGATACCGCTCATGGGTTCATAAATAATTGTACGTTCTGTGCTTTGCATTAGCACACAGTACCTAGCAAGTGAGGAGACTTAAAAGAAAAATACTACCCCAATTCCCTCTCTAACAATAAAGAAATACAAATAAGATTATATGCATTTTTATCCAGCCATGCCAAGGTACTGAGCATACTGTCAGTGAAAAGATCTGTTGGACTAACCCTCCAGCTTATATTTAAAAAAAATAAATAAATACATAACTCAACAGGTTACCAATAAGAGCAAACAATTTTACAGATCGGTCATCTGTCCTGGAATGTTATGGTGTTGTGTCTTCTATGCATGTAGTCCAGGTCTATAACTTCTGTACTTCTAAAAACTCATATGAATGGAAATAGGATTGTCCAGGAGACACTTTGTGTTCTATTTCTTCCTGGAACTAAACTTGTTTTCTCTCTATATCAGTTAGTCATCAATTACTCTTTCCGTCTCTGATTCCAAACCTTTCACTCTAATTGGACCTCTCACTTTCTTTTCACTTTCAGCACTCAAACCTCCAGCAACTGTTATATGCACACACAAAAGCACATACATCTGCATCATTGCAGCTGCATAAATTCTACTACTGAATCCATATACCCAAAAGATACCACTGTCTCGAGAGCTCCTTTAGACAGATCATCCCTTCTTAAAAATACCACCGTTTCATTCCTTCTCAAATCCTCTGCACTTACTAAAAATGGAGTTGAAATACACAGCTTCTTGTTATGCTTTACTCGTTTTTTTCACGGGGTATCCCTGCCTGGCTAATTAGCGTGAAATATTATGTTACTTGTTTTTTTATGTAGCATCCTTGCCTGCCGAATTAACTCAAAATAGTATGGTAGACATAATTGCAAAATTCGTTCTCTCACAAATGAACCACATTAATAGCAATAATACCAAGGAACAGAATATCTACTGACAATGAAATTTCATCACAGTGTACACATTTTTATATTTTTCTTCAATAAATACCACATAGGGAGCAAATTCATGTCCAACTTAAATCTTTGCTTAAGGTTAATGATATCCAAGCAAAGTCTGATCCTACCAAAAGGCTTTTTTTCTTCCTTGTCAAAAGTTTCTGAAGTCTGCCTAAAAGGACAGATGCAATTCTTCTAAATGCTAGGTATGTCATAAGCAGGTTTCATGCCTGGGTAAGTGAATGTCATAGGTGCTACTGTGAATAAGTTAAATTCCTTCTTCTTTGACACTTGACCTCATGTGAAAGAAGTCAGAAGGGCATGTAATTATGTGCTTGATATTCTGATCTTAAGAACTGGGTATTTACTACCTCTATGTACTTCACACTAAAAAAAATATCATTGTATTTCTTAACACTGCTGGATCTAAACAATGGATTATATGCTCTCTATATCTTCACTTTGATCAGCCAACAGTTCCATTAGAGGATACAGTAACATGGTTTCAGTAAAAGTAAAAAAAAAAATCAGAAATAATTCTACTGCATAATGACATACCTGATACAAGGCATGAGTTAGGCATAATGGTTAAGGTCTTCACCTTACAGACACAAGGTAGAGAGTTTGACTCGGATTATAGGTTGTTGGTGAGGTTTCAAAAGAAGGAGGCAGAAGTAAAACCAAGATTCTTTTATTCCACAATGAGTGCTTCCATCTGAATTACATGGACTTCATCAGAAAAAACAGCCATTTTGCACACAACTCTTTAAATATAATTAACAAGTCACATGTCATATTAACAAAAAAGCTAGTTAATTAGTGTGCCCTCTCAGCAATTTAAAGAGCACTTTAAAGTTTTTTGAAATAACATACACATTAAGTTTAATCATAAAAATACAATCAATTTTTTGTGTAGCCCAAATACCTTTTAATTAAAACTCTAAAGTACCTATTATTAGTGTACAAAACACACTAAGCCTCTAAAAGCCTTAGTAATTAAACATGTTTAGCTAACAGAATATAAATGCCAAAGTATGAGTATTTGAAAAACAATTCCTACACATTTTCATTTTAACTTTGTAAAATAATGAATAAACACCCAACCTGTATTCTAAACAGTGCAGCCATTCAAATATTCCTTGTCAATTGAATAAATTCCAGTTTCTCCTCACAGTACCCTGTGTATCTCAGTGACCTGTAGATTACAGGGAAGGGTCAAGGAACTATGAAATTGTTCCTTTGGTTCGTGCAATCTTATCTGATGCCCAGCAGGGGTAAGTTTCACATCTTAAGCTAGCAGAATGGTCACAGATGACAAAGCATATGCAAAAGAATGAGAAAAACCTCAAGGTATGTTAAAGAAGAAGGTTTACCAGAACCTTTTGTACAAAACATCTTTTCTTAAGTGTCTTGAAAGAGGGAGCAGGGGATGTAGAAACCCTAATTTGGGTGTGGTGCGGAGCCTCCAAGGTCAACAGACAAGTTCCTGCTTATCTCTTTGATGATCCAACAGTTAAGGAACTCTGCATATATACATATGTACTCTCTCTCACACACACACACACACACACACACATATATGTGTGTATGTATATATATATATATATATATATATATATATATATATATATATATATATATATATACATATACATATAGGGAAGGAGAAAACAGTAAAGCATGGTACAACAGAAACCATAAGATGGGTGCATGGAAAAATACATAAAGTCCAACCACAATTCCAGCACTCCTATGAGAAATAGAGGACTTTATTCAAGCAGCACTATCCAATGACAAACTAATTTTACTAAAACAGTGTGATAAGTGTCTTAAAAAACAACTTATTCAGTAACAGACTTTCAATAAAAAAATTGTCAGATGATCAATCACACCTAATTAAATGATGCATATAAATGCATTTAGCATTTTCAAATACATCTGCAAAAACAGGTAATTAAATACATTTTCACATAAATATGTTGAGCTAACTTGATATTCAAAGAATATATGCCATATCTATTTATATATATAATTTCCTTACTAAAGTCGGGTGTTATAAACATAGGTAGGTAACATAATATTCTTTTAGTTCCATAAATGTTCCATCTCCCTCAAGATGCTACGTCACTATAACAGCTGTATTTCCTTTTATGTTCTGTCCAAGGACAGGTAACAGATGCATTTTCTGTAAAACCCAGATGAAGAAACGCTAACCAAAGTAAAGCTTTCATCTGCCTTTAATTGGAAGGTATAGTGCATTTTTATTGTCTCCATTTTTTTGCTATGCTTTTCCACAGCCTTGTTATAGGATATTACAAATATTTGGTTTCCACAATGCCCATCTTAATCACTTGCTATTCACAGTCAACCCCCCCCAATTGTAGATTCTAAAAGTAATCAGAGACCTAGGGACCCAAGTCGACAGCGACCTCTCATTTGACACCCACTTTGCCAAAGTGGTTAGAAAAACATTCTACCTTGCACACCTTATCATGAAGGGATTCACATCCAGATCCAAGGATGTCATTGTACCCCTATACTCCTCCCTCATCAGACCCATGATTGAGTACAAGGCCCCATTTGGTATGTACCTCACCCGGCATTTGCAACAGCTGGAGAGACCACAAAAGTACCTCACCAAGAGGATCAATGGTCTCCAACATATGTCTTATTCTGTCAGACTAAAGAAACTCCAGCTCTATTCAGTAGCATACCGCCTGCTCAGAGGTGATCTCTGCCTGACGTACAAGGCCATGTCCAATCAGGAACTGATGGACATGTTCCACCTCAAAAAATCCAAATCCATTAGAACCACGAGAGCTAAAGACTTAAACCTCGGCACAAGTATGAATAGGACATGCTGGATGGATAGATTCATAACCCAGAGGCTTCCCATGCTCTGGAACAAGATCCCAGTTCATGTTAGGCAGAGCCCCTCACTGACTCTCTTCAAGAGAAATCTTGATGAGTGGATGGGAGATCGTAAGTTTACCCCAGGGGTCACATCTGTGTCACTACTAGACAGGGGCACAGTAAACTAATTCTATTATATAAGGGGACCTTCACTGTGTCACTACTAGACAGAGGCACAGTATTCTAAATCTATTCTGTGCATTTTGTACCATTTTATGGTGTGGCGAAAGCCACATCACTATGGCTAGGCTTACAAATGCCCCAGGGCAGATAGCCTAGTACTAAACTATGAAACTATGAAACTATAAAGCCTGCCTCTGTAGCAGACAGTGACATTTTTTGTAAGTGAGACTCTAGGCTGCACATTTCATATTTTTTTTCCATTGGTTAAATTATTTCTTGAGTGATGCTTGAATACAGAGTGAAATTCTGGGTCTTTCTCTTTTCTGATAAGATTCCATGCATGCAAGCCTTCCAACTACAAGCACTGGTGGTGATTCCATGCTGGCTGAGGAAAGTAAATATATACCTTTCTTGTATGAGAGTTGCTTAAACTGATAGAACTGTTTTCTGTTTTACCTGCTCTATTATTTTCTGTTTCAAGAAATCTTCTTAGCCTCATGTTTTTGTTTTTTAAGAGAGAGAGAGAAAGAATCAAGTCTGCACATTTCACATTTTTTTCATTGGTTGTTTCTTGAGTGATACTTAAATACACAGTGAATGTCTGGGTCTATGTCTTTTATGATAAGATGCCAAGCCTGCATAAACTATAAGCACTGATGGTGAGTCCCTGCTACTGCTAGTAATTTTCCCATCCTTCCTCCTATTCCTTGATCTGCTTTTTAAACCTAGTGATTTTAAGCTGCCCACCCTTACTATAAATTGAGCTTTATAAGCTTGTTCTCTTTCTCCATTGCTGCTGATATCTTGAATTATTTATTTGCCTTTTCTTGTGCTCATTTTGAAAAAGTGCATTCTGCCTCTCATTGTCTGTTCTACTGATTTACTTGCTGTTAATTCATTATCTAGCTTGCTGTTGGATAAAGTAGTGTATTTTTACATTCTAGCAAGCACTTCTCTGTGCTTTTGCATGAAGAGGTCACTGGATGTTCCATCTAGTGACAGTAGGTTGTAACCCGGTCTGTTTAGGTTGGGGAAGCACACTTGAGATTTCTGTATGTAGTTTTTATTGGCTGGAGGGCTTAATAATCAGCTTATTTTGTTTACTGCTTTTATAAATTCTATACAATCAAGTGGCTGTTGGCTCATTTCTACAAAGCAAACTATTTTTATTGAATAATCCCACATTTATAAACTATTAAAAGAACACTGCTATATCCATATCTTTAAGTTTGCTTGTGGTAGCATTTCACTCTGTTCACTCTTTTACTGTGCTTTTACATTAGGAGGACTGGGATTATTTATCTAGTGGCAGTAGGTGTTTACCTGGTCTATCTGAGCTGAGATGCATGCAGAAGCACTAAGTGTAGCCATTGTATTGGCTGGAGGGCTTAGTCAGCTTTCTGTATTTCCAGTGCTGGTATAAATTCAGCACATATACATGGAGCTGTTCACAGTGCCAGTCATACTCTCACAACCTGAAATCATAAAAAATCTGGCAAAGGCATATGAAAAATAGGTACAAATCTGTACACTGATTAACATAAAACTTGCATACATAATTATGTAACCCTGCCCACTCTCGTGGAATTGTGGGATACCAACTTTTAAACGCAAATTGAAAAACAGACAAAATATTGCACACAAAATAATCAGAATAGTGTTTTATTTAAATTAATATCTGAACTTGTATAAAACTTTGAACTTGTGCAAACTGCAAAACCAAAATACAATTTTTTTATAAAAATAAAATTAACTGCTTTAGCCTTCTACAGACAAAAAATAAATGAGCTGGATTTAAACAAAGGAAATTAGCAGATAGGTCGATTTAAGGCTGAGTGCTTTTTGGCAAATGCAATTTCTTTTAAAGCAGAGAAGTGTAGCAATTAAGAATACAAAAAACTATAATAATTATGGATTTAGCTAACACTAGGAATACATTCAATATAATTTCTACAAAGATCATCATTATGAAACAATATTTTTTATGGGATATATTTAAGCAATTTATTGCAGAACTATCCATACAAAATATTACCTATGAAACACTTACATTTAGGCTCCTAAACTAACATTGCTTTCAGCTGTTTTTTAAAAATGATCATCTACAAATAAAGTGCCTATTGTCCTTGAAGATTAAATTGCCTATGTTGCAATAAAAAAATGATAAGCTAGTAATATTGTAATAGAGAATGTATGGCAAATGATGACAGCTTCATAGTTAATAGGTATCTCTGCCAAATAAAAGACATTCTCAGGACTACAGGATCTACCCCCCTTTAAAAGTACAACACAGTACAAAATCAGCAATCCATCTACATACAGTGGGAGTAGAACCCACAGCCTTCGGCATCAAGAGCAAGTATACCATCTGCTGGGCTACTAACAACACAAACAGACCTTGCATAAGCAGCACTAAACTTCTCTCCCCTGAAGAACTATGCAGCACAAAACATCTGGAAAAAGGCAACATTTATTGGGGGTGGCAAAGGCCCAAAACCAGGGATACATTTTAAACATCGCTTGTACAATCTTAGAAAGTTGCTAGAATAAAATGTTTTGCATTACCATGCATTTCCTGAAAGATATGAAGACTGAAATTTAGATGGCCATCATCATACCTCTTAACTGCACCAAATTACTCGTTTTTTACCGAGTTTTGGGGTTCAAACAATGGGGTGCCACGATTCCTGAGTGGCCCCCTTCATTCCCGATTTTTTTTAAATATTTTTCTTTCGCGCTTTCTGAGCTGATGTCATCACATGCTCAATGACATCAGCTCCATCAGCCTGTCGGAATTGAGCTCAACTGCACATATTTCTGGCTGGCTGCAAGCGCGCTAAAGCTTGAAAATAACTGCTGTGATGTTTGTGAACTGAACTGATTCAGGGTTCCTTCTTGTAGACTTATGTAAGCACTCACTACTACTGTGAACTGAACTGACTCAGGTACTGTTTTGCCATGAACCGAATTGACAGGTAGGTACTGTTTTTGGCTACTCATGCTACTGCACTGACTCAGGTTAGGTACTGTTAGGATGTGAACTGCTTTTGGTCATATTAAATGCTAAGGCTTCTCGCTGCCATTTTGTTTCTGGGGCTGGTACTATTGTAAGGCTTTGCTTCATTCTACTGTTTTGTTTCTGGTACTAAAGGCTTGGCTTCTTGCTGCCGTTTTTGCTACTCGCATTTCAGGTATTGCCGTGAATTAACTTTCAGGGTTCCTTCTTGCAGACTTATGTTGTTTTTTCTAACTGCTTTGCAAGTCGGCTTCTTGCATCTCGTTATTCATTGAACAAGTGCATGTGTATATTTTCTAACTGCTTTGCAAGTTGGCTTCGCTCTACTCATTTAACAAGTGTGTGTGTGTGTGTGTGTGTGTGTGTGTGTGTGTGTGTGTGTGTGTGTGTGTGTGTGTGTGTGTGTGTGTGTGTGTGTGTGTGTGTGTGTGTGTGTGTAACCCCTGCTGCTTATTTATACCAACTACATATGCCTGTTCCATGAAAGTGAAGCACATCAGCAAATTTACAGTCTAGTGGGGAGGAGAGGGTGCTAAGCAGTGGGAGATATGTTAGCTTGGTGCTGTTAAATGGAAATACACAGCAAGAGTTTAGCCTGTTCTTCCTTCTGAATTTCCCTCATTTATCTTTAATCTTAAAAACCTAACTGGTTCATTAATACAGATAATTTACAAGTAGTAATATTTTGTTAGAAAGTGAATGCTTATGTTCCAAGGCATAGTAGTAATATTTTGTTAGAAAGTGAATGCTTATGTTCCAAGGCATAGTAAAATAATGAATAATAATGTATGATAAATGAAGAAAGCAAGTAAAACAGATTCAAACGTGCTCATTAAATCAGGAAAATATAATGTACTAAAAGATTATTGTGGGTAAGCCAAACGTTTGCTTCTCAAATATATGTTGTGAACATTCATTTTGGAACTGTTTTCTGTAATATAAACATTCATGTATTTATTTTTGGAACAAAATATTGTGCATACAAAACAGTTTGATAAGAATGCATTGCAGTGATCTGTACCCTTGTATGTCTGTGTGTGTAAGTAGACTTTTGTGATGGAAATACTATGAATTGAACAATTTTGTCATTATTGGTTCATGCATTTTGTTTCATTCCTACTGGAAAAATGTTCAAATAAAATACATTTTAAAATGCTCTCTAACTTAAGTAAATAAATTTAATAAAGTCAGGAAGGTGCATCAAAGAATGCATGTATGTTTCTTGTTTTGTGTGCAAGCTGGGGGCCTACAATTTGAAAATCAACCAAAGGTAATCTTTATCCACCACTGGCCAGATGCATTTTCTTTGTATGTGGTGTGGGTTTTAATGCTATTTCAATGAATGTGAGTTTCAAGCGCAGAGAAGTTTTAATGCCAAGTATATTTTCATTGTGAGACGGTGTTGCTTTGTTTAGCAGGTATCTATTAGTGTTTGCGTGCATTGTGCTATGAAATGTAAAAATAAAATCAAAATAATCATTGTAGAAGTAAAGCAGTATACACACATTAGTGTTTATGGTAAATGGGGCAAAATATCCAGGTAATAGGACACTGGAATGGCTGCAGGGGGACTCTGGTGCCATATTTTGGTTGTCTGTTCTTCAGTTTGCATTTGAAAGTTGGTATCCCGCAATTCCATTGGAGTGGGCAGGGTTACTTAATTATGTATGCAACTTTTATGTTAATCAGTGTACAGATTTGTACCTATTTTTCATGGGCCTTGTCCAGATTTTTGATATTTCCAGGTTGAGAGGTATGGCTGTCATTATTTAGTGAATTCAGTTCTCATGGGTTTGCCAAAAAAGAAAACTAAATTTTAAAAGGAACAGACCAAAATTAAAAGTCAAACATTCCAGACAATTGAGAACTATGGACTTAACTACTTAACTCCTTAAATCACAAGTGGTGGTATGGATAGAGAATTTAGGCACTTGCTCCCTGTACTTAAGGTACAGGGTTTGAGTCTGGTTAACCCTAACCACCAGTTATACCTAACTGGGGTATTTTACACACAGACACATACACACACTTTGCTAATAATGCACTTGAAACAGGAAGCATCTCAAATTTGCTCATGGGACACTTGCAATGGAAACCAGTGTTTCTCCACTCACTTGTCTAATTCAATCAATGCATATAAGACAAAATGAAATACTCTTGCAGTGAGAGAAAAATTAAATACACTTGTCTCGATGCAGATACAGTGGAAATCCATGAATACTACAGCAATGAAACTCAAAATTAATCAATGCAGCAATGTCTCTCCACTTTAAACATAAAGACCAGTATGGTCCCAATTGTTGAAAGCAGCACATAAGACCTGGAGGAGGAGGTGCACACTGCCTGAGAAGATTTGCAAAGCAGTAAAGTTGAAAATAACGCAACAAATGGCAGCTGAATTCTGATGTTATTGTGCCTGCATGTGATAAAAACCCAGGACATTCACAAATTAAAGGGGCCACTCGGGAATTTGTGGTAGGCCAATATTTTGCCCTCAAAACCGGCATTTACCAAAGAATTCAGTATGGTTGAGAGGTATTGTGCCAGTGCTTTGTACAGAGGCAAACATCTGGAAACATTGCTTATTTTCATTATACTGAAACGTTACTATGTTAGTTATGTTATTATAGCACCCAGGACTACTGCTGCTCAGACAGCATCTGATTTTGTGCTAGTCAGCCTCACTCGTTAGGTTAGCTGCAGATTCCACCACATAAGCACACTTTCCCTCAAACGGTTACATATACCCTCCACTCCTATCCTTTCAAGTACACATTAGGACCTGCAACCATGGATGGGGACTTTCCTGCCATCTCTGCATTCAGCTTGGTGGATATGGATATCCTGAAGCAATGTAGAAATTAACTTATGTACACTAACAGCCACTTAAGTTTCAGACAAACAAAAACAACTACAGTATGTGAGAGATGTAGTTATACACTGAGTTTAAAAAGAACTCTGTGCATCCACCAGGTCAAGGGTAAAAAATGTATATTTTAATACCAACCATGAAAACAATAAATTGACAGATAAGCACTTTCAGACTTAGATAATCCTTCTGCACATTGACATTGGAGGCTAGGCTTTCACTTACAGACACAAAAAGTAACAAACAGGCTGTCAGTGACACACACATCACTCGTTACACCTACAAAGGACCACACACACAGATCCACATATGCAGAGGTGCTCACGTATAACGTCCCCAAACCTCGAAGGCCTCTCAGGCCCAGTCCTCAAACTCTGCATGTACACACACAAGACAATTATCATCACATCACATAAAGACACATCTCATTATGCCTTAACTACCAAGCCCATAAGGTGAAACCCTCCATGACCCAACATTCTGGTCACAAAAGACTCCATTGTGAAACACACTAATGTCGCTCTCTTACCTGGCTGGATAAGGAGATGTTAGTTGCTTGTCAAGGGCCAGGTTTTGCCAGATAACACACAAGCACTCAGGTCACTTACCCCTAAGTACTAGTATGACTTAGTCATAGTGCATGCGGGCATGAATGACCTAAGACATACCTCCTTGGAATATATGAGGAGAGACATGATTGAGCTTTCAGAATATGTGTTACAGGTAAGTATGAGCCTAGCATTGAGCAGCATTCTAACATCTCCAAGGATGAAGCCACAATACCAGCAAAAATAGCTACTGGTGTCATTCCAAAGGGGTCCAATACTTGTCAGCCTGGGAGGTCATGGTTGATAGGCCACACTGCTTTACCAGGGATGGTCTTCATCTGAAACCTCTAGGCTTAAAGATATTGGCCAAAACATGATCCACCCCTATAGTGCCTTTTTTGGCATTGCCAAACAGACAAACATTCCAACATAACAAAAGCTACTCAAGAAAAGATAAAAGTGTGACTGCTCAATGCTGGAAGCCTCAACAAGAAACTGCATACCCTGGAAGCTCTCCTCACCCTAGAGAATGCTGACATATGTGCAGTTAAGGAAACATGGTTAAAACTCACAGAAAGCACTTTGGCAGTGCATGGCTATAATGTCTTTCATACATTCCAACCACACACTGAACATGAAAGAATTAAAGGTGGAGGTGTATCTGTCTACAGAAAGGATAAGCACACCTCAAGGCTGGTAAAACAATATGACATGCTTGAGCTATTCCATGTCGAAGTAACCATGGGAAGAATGTACTACCATATTCATGCTAGCTACAGGTTCCCCACTATGAACCACAAAACCCATACATCCTCTCTGAAGTTACTAGAAGCACGCACCATCCAGCCCAGTACTATACTCATGAGTGATTTTAACTATCCCTCTGTTAATTGGAAGGCATACATGACCACTAACATGCAGGCCCTACGATTTCTCGACTTTGTAAATTCAAATGCCCTGGAGCAGTTAGTCTGCACCCCGAGTACAGGAACAAATATGCTAGATCTGATACTCACAAATTTGGGAAAGTGCTGCACCCCCACTGTTATGTTCTCACTAATAAGAAAGATCAAATCACAAAGCAGTCTCCCTTGAAATTAAAGTAAAACTAGTTTCCCGCCTAACCCCAAAAACTTTAATAACTTGTCCAAGGTAAATTATACCCTATTAAGAGATGGTATAGCTAGATTCCTAGCTCCACCAAATCTGGAAAACAATGAAACAAACCTATGCAGAGGCACACAAAAGCTCTGTATGACCATATAAACAACTGCATAAAAACGGCAGTACCAGACTGAAATAAACCCAGGTCAAACAGCAAAAACAAGCCACTATGGTGGACCCCTAGTATTAATAGGATGTACAATAAAAGAAAGAAAATCCTGTTGAGAAGTAAAACAGAATGTGCACAACAGAGAAATAAGTCTCTCATTAGTCTAAACAAGCAAATTGGGTACTACTCAAATCTCTGAAAGCCAACTTTGACTTAAAAATAGCCTCCAAAGCTAAGGATAACCATAAGGCATTTTTCAGTTATGTCTGCAGTCTTAAGGGCATCACCAAACAATGTGCAGAATTAATTGTAGATTACATCACCTATAGTTAGCCAGAAGACATAGCAAATCTACTGGCCAACAAACTCAGCTTAAATTTCACCTTCCCACCACCCCTAGTTCTCCCCAAAAAATACCATCCACCACTCCACTGGCAATTTTTACCACTGCACTCTCTAAAGCTAAAAACATGTCTTCAGTAGGGACTGACAGTATACCAGATTGCCTCTTAAACAACTTAAATCAGGACTTATCAGGCCCATTAGGATCTGTCTTTAACCACACCCTCTGGACTGGCTTTGCTCTGATAGAGTGGGGGAAAGCAACAGTCAACCCTTTGCATAAAGGGGGACCATCTATTTACACTGGAATTTAAAGACCCATACGTTTGACTAGTTTTGTATGTAAGGCCATGGAAAGAATAGTCATCAACCTGATAAATAATGACTAAGGAGACCTCGAAACACTGGATCCAACCCAACTCAGCTTTGCCAAGAGCAGGTTATGCCTACTGAATCTGGTGGATTTCTTTGTGAAAGTCACTAAGGCCATGGATGAGGGTAAAAGAGTAAACACCACCTGTCTCGACCTGCTAAGGCATTTAACACAATTCCCCACTAGGGTATTATAATTAAGTCACAAAACTGGGCATAAATCCCTATGTCACCAGATGGAGAGGCAATTGTCTCACAAACAGGACATATGTGGTTAAAGTGAGTGAATAAAGATCCAGCAAGAGGCCAGTTACTAGTGGTGTGCCACAGGCCTCAGTATTGGGATGAATGCTGTTCAGTATATACTTTTCTGAAGTTCAGGGAAATGTGGAAGGCCTCTGGATGATAAAGTTTGCTGATGACTGGAAGCTGGGGGCAATCATTGAATCCTGCAGTAATGTAAATATCCTTCAGGAGGGTCTAGACAAATGATTGGTGCCAGAACCATGTCTAAAACTTAATGCAAAAAAATGTATTATGATACCCATTGAAAAGTCAAATACCGTGCAATTTACATCAATAGCATGCCCCCTTATAGTGGACTCAGAGGTAACAGATCTAGGTACACAGATAGCTGAGAGTAGTCTGAACATTGACCACCATGTGTCCACAGTGGTGAGAAAATTATTTTATGTGGCACAACTTTTTAAAGGTATGGCATCCAAATCCAAGGAAATAATAGTGTCAGTTTCTTCAGCTGTCATTAAACCAATAACCAAGTAGAGTGCTCCATTTGGGATGCACTTGACTAGGCACTTACAGCAGATGGAGTGTGCTCAGAGGTTCCTCACAAAGAAAATATGGGGTGTAAACAACACCAACTATGTGGATAGACTAAAAGTCCTATCCCTTTACTCTGTCTTCTACCGTCTATTAAAGTAGGACCTATGCCTGACCTATAAGACACTCTCAAATCCAGCAATGATGGAGCTGCTACACATCTGCAAGTCAAACAGCAAAGGGGTCACCTGTTCTAGGGATCTAAAATTTTCATTGACTCAAACAAAACATGCTGGAGAGACAGATACACATCTTACAGACTGCCCCTTCTTTGGAAAAGGCTTCCTATTCACATTAAGCACAACCCTTCCCCTGGCCCTCTTCAAACACAGTTTGGATGAATGGATGAGAAATTGCAAATGCATACCTGTGGCAGCTGCTATGTCCCTTATCGAAGGGGCATGCTGTAAGATATTCAATGCACAGGCACAAATCTATGCTATCCTCTTGCCTCTAGAGGCCATATATTGGGTAAAATTGAGTTATATTGGCTAGCTTGTAAGTCCCTTTAAGCTATTAGCCTAGTCATCTCCTATGAACCTATGAAATGAGGAGCATGTCATCTCAATTTACATCAGTACATGATGAATATGGTGTCAGTATTTTATCCATGAGCCGCTGAAACATTGGTGAAGCTCTGTGTAGGCCAAATGCTAGCACTGTGTAGTGAAATATGCTTTCAGAGACTAGAAGAGGCTGTTTTTATTTATCAAAGGGACAAAGTGGCATGTGCCAGTACCCTTTATCAAGTCTAGTGCTTTCAAGTATTTGACTTTTTCAAGGTTCTCTAACAACTCATACATCTTGGGCATAGGATAACTATCAAATGTGAAACACTATTCCATTTCTTAAAACCATTACAGAATGTAATACTTCCATCAGGTTTAAGAACTAGCACTATTGGTCTTCTCTATTAATTCTGATTCTTCCACCACATCTAGTATGAACATCACCTGCTTCTCTTACTGACTTTGTGCTTGTAGTGCCCTTCAGGTATCAGTCTAAACTTCATCCCAGGTGTTTTCTCTGTTTTACTCCATCAGTTTTGCTATCCCATGTATACCAGGAACAAATCTTTTCTTTTTTAATACCTTTGTCAAAAATTCATCTAATTCTACTTAAGGTAAAAATTATCTGTTCTCTTCTTTATGAAATTCAGTATCCAAGCTAGCCACAGAACATTCTATTTATTTCCATGGTTTTAGTTCAAGAATATAGAGATTTCCTTTACCTTTATCTTTCCTAGTTTTCTAACTTTGCAGTTCATTTATTCTTTCAAACTTCTTAACTCATTACAGCCTAGTAATGCCTCTAGGAGTTACTGCTGTTACATTCTTCTGATACTTCTAGATATCAAATATTGTTTGTTCCTTTCTCCATTAATAATTAGAAAAACACCCTACATATAAGGTATTAAAAGATCTCACCTTACAGCTTATGCAATACCAAGCACAACTGTATTGATATCGGACCTCGGCCTAGTGATGATTATGAGCCATTGAATATTATTTGTATACTATTTGTATTGTAGTAATTGTCAGATTTCTCTAAATATCTCAAAAATCAAGTGACACCTATTAAGGGATGGCATCGCTAGTTTCCAAGCTCTACCACTACTTAGCCTCATATGAGAGCTTGCTGCTGTATAAAGAAAATGTTGTTGGCAGTATGTGTTCTCCTTCAATGGTTACTGAAATATCTTAAGCTATTTATACAACCTACAAAATTTGTGTTTACCGTGGTTACTGTTGCTTAAAGTTAGTTTAATACCTAGAACTGAATGAATGTAACCCTTATAAAGGTTACCCTGTGCTGAATAGTTCACACTTACAGTTTAAGTAACTTTTATGGTTCCAGATTAACATTTGCTTGAATTCTGAGGTGATAACATCATTTTTAATAGACTCAGGCCACACCCACAGGAAGTAAGGAGCTCCATTGAGGTGAATAAGTTAAATTAACTTTGCCATTTAGAAAGAAACATGTTCCGTTTGGAGGATACTAAAACTATTACCAAACCCCTGGGGTTAGTTTCTCTGAGTTGGGCAGTTTTATTATATGTTCTCTGCTGTACCTCATGAAATTACTGCATGTACTCCTTCACTATTAACATAACCAGCTTTATTTTATCCTTGTAAACTAATATAGGGTTCTATCACACATTTAAATGCTGTTTTCTCTTTTTTTCAAATTGTTTTATTAATATCAAGCAACCTTCATGACACCTGCCTTATCTAAGTTCAAAAAGGGTGAACTCAAGTGATGTTTACCTTACCACAAACAGCAAATTAGGGTAGCAGCTGGTCCAGTTCTTATAATTTGCATCAGTTAATTTCCTTACCATGGATTTCAGAGTAGTATTATTCCTGTCTACTAAACTATTAGCTTATGGATGGTATAGCAATTCTTTCAAATACATAACTTTAAATCATTTGAATAACTGATGAAATAACCTTCACATAAAAGGGAGTGTCTTGGTCAGTAAGCATGTCTTCAACAATACCCACACTAGAGAATAGCAGTGCCAGTTCTCTGGCAATAGTCTTAGCATTAACCTAGTGCAATGGCACAGTTTTCTAGAAATGTTGTGCCGTAATTCAATAGAACTGGTATATCCTAAAATCCATTTCCAGATTGTACTATTGCCCTAAAATGTCCATAGTAATACATTCAAATATCTTTTCTACATTACTGTCTGGAATTGACGGACTCTGTAATCCAGGATGGGGTGGCAGTTTTCGGACATTCTGAACAAGAAGCATAGACACTATTTCATTTTACCTTGCCAATAAAATCTAATATTCTTATCTTGAGTTTTGTCCCTCCCCCAGCTTACCTCAAGACACATGACTATAGGTTAGCTTCTTTAATTCTGTCCTTTAAAATGTTGCCACTAGCAAATTATGCAGAATTTCCTCCCTCACTTTACTTACTCTATATAAGAGGCCATTTTAAATGCAAAATAGGTATAAATCTAAATGGGTCATCGTCACTATTTTTACGTACATCCTTATTTACGTTCTCTCTTGATCTACTTTAATCATCTTCCCAAGGTGTTTTTTTTAATTTGTGTTTTACCAGTATGTCTATTTATTCAAGATTTTTTTCACTAGTTTCTCATAAGGTGGGAGCTATATTTTCATCTATCATAAAGACGGACACCTTCTTCTATGTCTTGCACTATAAAAGCTAATTTTGGAATAAAAAATGTCCTGCTTTATCTCTCCTACCAGCTGAACAAGTGTCTTGAGAATTCCCATTTTCTTTAGTATTCTAATCTTATTTACAGATGTTGGGAAAATATTTCCCTTTTATGACTTACTGGGGGGACACAAATTTTTGCTGCATTTCCATATTTATATACTCTGAAGGCTACATATAGACAACAAGACATATAAACACTAGCATGCTTTACAAGTGAAAAATGAGAATCATAACTCATGTAAGCATTCAGTAGTTTTATAAAAGGCTGAGCTAAGTTTTTTTTTATTATTTAGATTTTATGTTTGTGAAGACAAATGTGGGAGATTTTCATAAAATTATGGAGTACAAAGAATACTTTGGACAAGTTAGGTTAGACAAGTGCCATAATCAAATTTTGAATGATGCAGTGAATTTTAAATCTATCATAAAAGGAACAAAACTACGTCATTGAATGATTCATTCTAATCTTGTATATAAATTTAATCAGCTGTTAAAAAGTGTTAAAAAGTGTGCAGACAATTTAAAGAAGTATTATGTGCAAGGTGAAAATGCCGAGTAAGCATTTATTTTATAAAAGGTTCTTGATAGGTTTTGTTTGTTCTGCATTTTTGACTACCATTTTTGATGCTTGACTCCACACAAGTGCACACCCACATTATATATATATATATATATATATATATATATATATATATGTGTGTGTGTGTGTGTGTGTGTGTATATATATCTATCTATATATGTATATATATATATATATATATATATATATATATATATATATATATATATATATATATATATATATATATATATATATATAGATAGATACACACACACACACACACACACACACACACACACACACACACACACACCATGGTAGTAAATAGATGCAAGGCATGAAGATGACAGTTCATCAGATCTCAATATAGATCTGGCAGGACTTGGCCTGGCTTTCTTTAATACTCATGAAAAAGCCCATCTCAGTGATTTGTGAATCATCATATCTGGTTCAAATAACAATGAATCAATTCCTTGCTACTTGATGAAAAATGAATTTATCTATTAATTTTATATAGATAATCTATATTTGCTGTCTATATGTTTCATTTATATACATATACTGAAGTCCAAATGATGTGCTTTATACAAATCACAACTCTATTCAGCAGACTTGATGGAACAAATGTCTAATAAGATCATGGCAATTGACCAGGAGGTCATTTCAAGCCTACCTGTTTCATCCCAATTTAATACCATAAGGTACTCTAGTCATTTCCCAAGATTGTATTTAGTAATGACAGCCCATGTCCAGGATGGTTGTGGGCATTATCCCCAGTAAGAATTTACAATGCCCCATTCATTTGTCCAGGTTACTTTTGAACATTGTCATAGAGGTGCTCTGCTTCACATGAATTGGTAGTCTATTACAAAGATGTGGCAGTCTCTGGGAGACAAATTTGTCCCTCCAGCACATCCTATTCAAGTCGCAGGCCATATTTAGGTCCCTGTAAAGGGTAGCTCTAGTCATGTTTGCTTTACAGTTGTGCAGCAAATTCATTTGGTTTAAGTCAGAGATTGCTCTGTAAGCCAGGCATAAGTCTCCCCTAAGAAGTCTATATCATACTGAGTATAGTGACAGGGGCTTTAATCAGTCTGTGTAAGGCACGTGCTGGAGTTCCTTGATCTTCTTTGTTAGAAACCTCTGAGGTCTCTCAAATTGCTGCAGGTGCTTTGTACGTTACATGCCAAAAGGAGCACTATACTCAATTATGGACATGATTAGTGATGAGCATAGAGGGGTTATAACCTCCTTTGCTCTAGAGGTGATGCCTTTGCTAATCAAGTGTGCTACATAGAAAGCCTAGCTTACTAGAGTAGACACATGGTGGTCTAAGTTATGGTCACAGTCTACTTGTGATCTCAGGTCCCTTACCACTTCGTAGATACATAGGGCATTGTTGTTAATTTTATAGTGTGAAAGGACATTGCTTATACTGAAGGGAATGATGATGCATTTCTTTGCCTTTAGCTTGAGACTGTGAATAAGACACCATTTGTTGATCTGCGTAAGATCGTTCTGAAGTATACCAACATCATTTGGGGATTCAATAATTGCACCCAGTTTGCAGTCATCTGTGAACTTGGTTGGCCAAAGCCCCTTACGTTTGGCCTGAGAATGTACCAAACAGTAAGGGGGGGGGGATGCAATCACCCTTGTGGCACCCTGCTGGTGACAGGTCTGCTGGTTGATGTGGAGTCACCCACTTTGATAGTGTGTGACTGATTTTGGAAGTCAGTTGGCAACCCATCTTACAACAAAGGAGTTTACATTCAGTTTGCTAAGTTTATCAGTAATACCAGAGTGTGAGATTGTGTTGAATGTCTTGACCAAGTCAAGGTATGCTGTGTGCACAGATGTGCCATCATCAATGGACCTGGTCCACATTTTCTACGAAATCCACCAGGTTTAACAAGCAGGATATACCCTTGATGAAGCCATATTGGGTCGCATCCAGGGTGTAGAGGTCACCTATGTCTTTATATACGAGGCCCATGATGACACGTTCTGTGGCCTTACAGATGGGGCTGGTCAGACGTATGGGTCTATAATACCTTGGGTCTGTTGCTAAGCCATCTTTATGGAGGGAATAACTTTTGTTATTCTCCATTCTGCAGGAACATAGCCTGTGGTTAGGTTGTGATTGAACAGGGTACTTAATGGTGATGCTAACTGATGTTTTAGTTTGTTTAGAAGACAGTCAGGGATGCCATCTGGTCCCACAGAGGCTGTGGTTTTTGCCTTAGACAAAGCTTAAATGGCATACTCTTTGGATATGTAAGGTGGGGGGGGGGTTTGGGGCAAGGTACGTGATAAGTTTGGAGGGGATAAGGAAGTGAAATTTTCGCAAGATTCATCCGGCAGTAGGTTTGCTATCTCTGCAGGATCAGTGTGTGTGATACTGTTAGTCACTAGTTCGGCATATGCTTAGGTTCTAACTTTTAGGCTGTGTACATAGCTGTAAAAGGCCTTATGGTTATCCTTGGCTGTGATTGAAAAAAGTTTTTTTCAAAGTTACCCTTAGAGGATTTGACATGCTGTCCTATTTGCCTTTTGAAACTGAGGAGGGTGCTTTTCCACTGTTTGGGCCTTGTCTCTGTTTTCTTAGACAGCAACTTTTTGCGTTTGTTGTAAAATTTGTTGATGCAGGGTGGCTTGTTTTTATTTGAGGCTCTGACTTTGATTTTCTCTGGAACAGCCGAATCCATACATTTATACAAGTGATTGTAAAGGGCTTTGGTGGAGTTACTGCTTACAGGTGGGGTGGAGATTGGAATCCATTTTATACCTTCCCCTAGGAGGCTATAGTTTGCCTTGGTGAAGTTTTTTGGTCTGAATTCGCCCTTTGTGAATTCTGGTGTTAGTGCTAGTTTGACGGTCACTAATTTGTGGCCAGATTTAACTGAGAGTCCGACAGTAGTGGTGGTGCATCTGTTTGTCATGTTAGTGAGGACCAGATCTAGTACGTTTGCTTCTCTTGTTGTGGTTTTAACAATTTGCTCCAGAGCATTTGAGCTAACAATGTCAAGTAACTTTTGCACTAGTGAGTTAGGACTATTGTAGGTTTCTCAGTTGATGGTGAGATAATTGAAATTCTCCCATGACCAGAGTGTTTGGCAATATTTGTATTGACTCCAGTTTGGTCAAGTTGGCCTCATGCGCATCATGATCCATGGAGGGCATCTATAACTAACTGTGACTTGAATGGGAGTCTTATCCACAGTAATCTGAACTTGAAGTAACTCTATGGAGTTATCCTATCTAACTAACATGGAGGTGAATTTATCTCTAATATGGATAGAAATGCAGCCTTCTTTGGTTCATTTTGTGGTTTGAAGGTGGGGAAGACATTGTAGCCTTGCAAGGTCAGGGTAGTCTCTGAGGCCTTGAACCAGGTTTCTGTGACTGCAAGGTAATTTACATCCTCCAGTGATAGGGGTGCTTCCAGGGTGTGCAGTTTTTGGATTAAACTTCTAGTGTTTAGCAGCATAACCCTTATTTTGTTATGAATGGCAATTTTCACATCAGCAATTTTGTTTTTGAGACCTTGCCTAAAAAAGCACTATGGGGGAGGAAAGAGCCTTTGGCAGCAGCTAAAGCCTATTGATGCCAGGTGCAAACAGTCTCTGTCAAAGCAGCAGGTTTGTCAACCATGTCATCTCAGACAGGCAGAAGCTGAATCCCCTTTGAATGATACCAAAAACTAAGCCAGTGATTGAAATTAAGCATTTTTGTTTATACTGTGGCATAATTCTAGGTGAGGGTAATATGTTGCTCAAGGCTAGAAAAATACCGGCCTGGGAAATATACTCAGAGAGTTCAGACATGTCTCTCTTCATATAGTCCAGGAACATCTAATGTCGTTCTCTCCAACATGAAGTATGACAGAGTGATAATGGTACTTGTTGCCGAGAGACCTGAGTGCATGTATGGTCTGACGAATCCTAGCACTGGACAGCTGACCATGAATTACTCCTTATCTAACCTCATGAGTGGGACATCCGTGTGTCTCACTATGGAGTTGCCAATGACAAGAAAATTTGGTTTATGAGTGTTGCACCTCAAGGGCTTGGTAGGTGAGACACTGGTGTTGCTGTGTGTATTGGATGCTGTGGGAATTGTGTTAGCTGTAGCAATCTTGTGTTTTGGAGGTCTCCAATGTTTCTATAATTTTTTTCAGAGAACCTCCGTGTATGTTGATTTATGTGTTGGACACGTACTATGTGTATGAGTAGTGGTACTATGTGCATAAGTGGTGCTGGATGAGTTGACATCTGCTTCAGTGTTACTGTTTCGAGTGCTAGAAAGCAGGGATTCAAGATTCTTGGTGTAGATACATATCTCACACTCTGTACTAGAGTCAGTTATTAGTAGAGGGTTGTTAGTGTACATTAGGCAGTTGCTACACTAGCTCAGGAGACCAAAGTCAACAAGGCTGGCAGGAGAAAGAGGGGTAGGCAACTGTCCATAATGCTAGGTTTGAAGAACAGCTATCACAAAGAAGATGCTTTCAACACTGTAGATGGGTATTTCTGACGGGGTTTTGGGCCAGTGATTTAATAGGTCACAGGTCACTAGCAATACTTCTTAGACCGGAAATGTAATAAAGATGAGGACTACGCTAATGTACTTTAGCTGTATCTAAGGAAAGAATTGGTGAAATTATCTGTCCAGATATGGCACATGATGCACAAATAAGTAGAAATCCACTTAAAATACCAGAACCTAAAACTTCTCTCACAAGGGTGCAAGAAGGGCCCCTTCCAATTAACAATGGCTTGGAAACTGTGTTCAGAATACAACAGCCACTACAAACAGACCCAGATGCAGCAAACCTGGATGTGGACTATGCTACTAGCTACACTAATTTAGGTGGGAACCATAACACATTTTTAAACAGCAGAAAAACAGCACTGAAACACTAAAAATGTTTTAAACAGAAAGGAGACACTAAATAATGTTTTAAACAGCAAACAAATCAGTCATGTAAAACAATGTTTGCTGGGAAAACAGAACAGCTGCTTTGCAAACAGTGAAAAGTAACAACAATTATTTTGCAATCAGTGAAAATAGCAAGAAAAGCTTTGCAAACGTTGACCTTTGATCTATGTCTGTGCATGTTTTAGAGGGCAACTGAACGTTGCAAGAAAAGCCACTATGAAGCACATCAGCATTATCTGAGTGTCCCTCTGACTGTGATGACAGATAATTTGTGTAAGTGGCCTTGATATGAAGAATAGGGAATTTTGAAATACACTGCACTCATATTCATTTACAGATGTTCATATATACAGGGCATGCAGTGTAACATTATACTTCTACAACTGCACCTTTCCACTATCTGCAAACAGAATCTGGCCTCTTCTCAGCATTTCTCACTGTAGGGACCTAACACTGAATGCTATGCCTCTGAAGTTGATGCTATGAAAATGTAAAAGTAATTACATATCAGTGTCTTTTTTTAATTTAATTTCCCAAAAAAGCATGGTTCAATACTCTCATTCTTTATAATGTTTTCCAAATTGCTGAATCTCAATAATTTTTCACAGAATAAAGATAAAGATATTCTTGATGAAGGAACTAAATAATTTTGCAATCATTTGCATTAATTGACAGGCTTTTTATTTCATTCTCGTGAAATTTTTTTTTTTTCAGATATCCTTGTGATGCTAATCACGATTACATTTATTTTTCTATGTCTCAACTTATTTGTCCAATAACTTTTACTTCTAGGTTTTATTTGCATTAATAAAGGCTCAACTCATCCTGTTACTGTTTAACTTTGTCTCTTGGGAACCCATACAGTGGATTCATTCTATTTGTGCTTACTTATAATACTTACTTTAAAAATATCAGTAATCACAATGAACAAATGAATTTGTCTGATGATACTGATGGTCCTAAGAGCAATATATTCATTGTGGGGAAACAGCACTATTACTATTGAATAAGGAGATTACGAACTATTGCAAATCATATATTAATGTACAACCTCTTAAGAGTTTAAACGGAATATAGTTCATGTCTGATTACTCAAATGTTTTTCTAGTCATCATTTTTGAAGCATCAGCCTTGTATAAGAACTTCTGAATGAATAATGTGTTTCAATGACCTTGATTACTACTGCTGTTTGGTTCCAGCCTGGCTAGCTGTTACTTTGCTTAAGTGCTCCTTGCCAGAATAGCATGGACCTCATGTGATTTGGAAACCCCATCTTTTAAAATGTTTCATTACATTTCTTTCTGTCTAGGGAGGTTGATGTCACCACTCCATTAAATGCGAAATATTTCACTGATGGAGCTCATAATAAACAGCGTGTTTTTGCTCCTTGATGATTTATATAAGGGCAGAGAGGTTAAACAGCCTTAACATAGAACAGTTAGAGGAACAATCATTTGATGCAGTCATTATCTTTGTATCAAACTTTTCAAATTACATCTGGAAATCTACTATTTAGAGTTGTATGTTGTTGTTATTTAGTCTTATTGCAACAGTGAGGTGTTTACTCAGCCATCTTTATATTTTAGCAATTTTTCAGCTGGAAAGCAGAAGGAATACTGCATACCTTTTTTAACCCTGATCGTGGATATAAGATCAATATATCATACACAGTCATGTACAGCAATTTCAAGTAGTCATACAGTCAACGTAAGTCTGGAATGCAAGAATTCCATGCTACTACAGGAAGAACATCTAAATCCCACACTGCCAGGAACTGGTGGCCACGACTGAAACTAGTACACAAGAGATATAGCACTGCAAAACAAATGGTGGTGCCACCTAAGCAAGAGTGTCTATCACTGAAGAGTTAAAACAAAAAAAAAAGTGCAAGATATTTATTATTGTATACTCATGCTCAAGTGAAGAAATGAAGAAACACAACTTCAGACTTCAATTTTGTGAGAAAAAAGCTAAACCAAATGTATTTTTATATCATTATTTTTCTGTATATGTGTGGAGAGAGACGAAGTATTTCACATGGGTAACAGAAAATGTATCCAGTTACAAAATATTAAACTGTGTAACTGCTTATATGTATCAATTTACATATTATATTTTTACAGCCCAAGTCTTGAACAATACTGCATTCAGTTTAATTTAAATCAGTATACTCCTCTCTCTCTTTGCACAAAGAGAGAGAGAGAGAGAGAGAGAGAGAGAGAGAGAGACTTTTCATGTATCTTATGCTATCCAGTCATACAGGATATGGTTTCTTTTTATTCTATAATTGCAGGAGTATAGACTTCAACCACAAAAACTCTGATCTGTGATATATAACTAAGTATCCTGTTTTTTTGCTTATTTTCACTAGTTATTGCTTATTCTAGATATTTATAGCACATTTTATTGTCTGCTGCATACTTTTTACTGTATTTTATATCTATTAACTAATCTGCATGGTTGTACTAAAATTGTCTGCCTCACAGGGCCTGATAAATAAGGTTTTTAACTGTCACACTGTTTGTAAATCTTTTCTAGCTAGTTTCACTGTATGCAAGGTTATTAACTGGAAATTTTCTCCATTTGTTAAACATCTGTTTCTTTGTTCTGATTTCCTGCCAAGAAGTGTATCATATAACTGATTTGTTTACAGTTAAAAGCATTCTCTAGAATCTCATTGCTCCTTTATCTGTTTAAAACTTTGATTTAGTGGCTAACTGCTGTTTTTCTGATGTGATAAACATTTCTGTAGTGTTTTCTGCTGAAAATAGTGTAGGTAGTAGCTGCAGCACTGTCCATATTCAGGACTGTGTTTCAGGGCTAGTTGTTTGTTTGCAGAGGTTGTGTGTTCTGAGCACATTTTCTAGGCCATCTTAGTTTAGCAAAAGCCATTTTCCACTTCAGTGAGAGTGTAGCGTTTATGGTCATTGGCTGGTTAGGGTTGCCTGGTCTATAGCCTGGAGTAAGCACCTCATTGATTCTTTCAAGCTTTTTTTTTTTTTAAGTTGTTTCAGGGTTTCAATTTTCCTTTACTTAAGAAGTTACCTTGTGAGTATTTCTGCCATTTCACAGAGAGCTTAAAGGAGGAGGTGCACTGATCAAAACTCTGATCTGTGATATATAACAATATGTATCCTCTTTTTTGCTTATTTTACTAGGTATTGCTTATTGTAGATATTTATAGCCCTTTTGTATTGTCTACTGTATACTTTTTACTGTATTTTTATAGCTATAAACTAATCTGCACAGTTGTACTAAAATTGTCTGCCTCACAGGGCCTGATGAATAAGGCTTTTACTGACACACTGTTTGTAAATATTTTCTAGCTAGTTTTACTGTGTATAAGATATTAACTGGAAATGTTCTCCATTTGTTAAACATCTGTTTGTTCTGATTTCCTGCCAATGAGTGCATCATATAACTGATTTGTTTGCAGTTAAAAGCATTCTCTAGAGTTCCTTGCTCCTATAAATGTTTAAAACTTTCATTTAGTACCTCACTGTTTTTTTTCTGCTGTGCTAAACATTTCTATATTGTTTTCTGCATAAAATAGTGCAGGTAGTAGCTGTAGCGTTGCTCATATTCAGGATTGTGTATCTGGGCCTATTTGTTTGTTTTCAGAGGCTGTGTGTTCTGAGTACATTTTCCAGGCATACTTGGTAGCTTTGCATTTGCCCCCCCCCCACTGTAAATTTGATTTGGGACACTCCTCCCAGTCTAGTGTCATTAGCTCATTCTACCTAATACAGAGAGAACATTTGAGAAGGCCAAACCACTTAGTTCCTTAACCTTGAATTATTTCTGTTCCTCCTTTCTCCCTTTCCACTTTACTAAATAAAAAATCTACCACTGCTAAAATCTCCTTGTGTTCTGAGTGTGCTTCTCAAACAATCTGAAAATATACAGCTGATAAGCATATTTTTTGGCATTTGTTAAATGTTCAGAGTTGAATAAAACAATAATTGAATTCAGTTCAGAGTACCGTTTGAATAAATTGCATTTATTTAAACTATATTTGCTTTAATATTGCTACAACTCAAATGTTCTAGCTTGCACTGCATTTGAATTGGTTTTAGTGCTGTTTTAGCTGCTTTTCTGTTAAAAAAAAGTTCTACGCTTGTGTCCTGCCTTTAATGTAACTAGTCTAGTCCAGATACATATTTGCTGTATCCAGGACTGTTTGTAAGCATCTGAGCCCCCCAACGCCTGTCTGTGTTGGAGGGAAGCCTTCTAGCTTATCAATGGGAGTGGTAAGCACTAGGTAGCCTGTCTACCACAAGAGGAGTTGTTTCTGCCCCAGAAATTGTAGTTTATTGGCTGTTTGAGCAGTTTTTCCATCTCTTTCAAATTTCTGGTTTAAAAGCCTGCTTTTGTGCTTGTTTCCCGCATTTCCTATAACTATTCTAGTCCAGATACAGATTTTCTGTATCCAGGACTGTTTGTAAGCTTCTGAGTGGTGCTAAAAAGTCTGGTCTTCAATTTTTCCCTTAGATCTGCTAGTTCTCTCCTCTCCTGCACTTTTACTAGCTTATTAGTCTAGCACTTTAGCAGACTTCTTGTAGCAATTATTGTAGCATACAAAAGTGCTACCAGCACTAAATGTTCTACAAGGAAACAGCTCCAGTACTTATTATTAATTCCCAGAAACAGCTCCAGTACTTATTATTAATTCCCACCCCTCAGGCATGTCTAGAAGTCAGTTCCCTGTGCTTTCTGCTATTAAGCTGGTGAACGTGTGCATCCTGAGGCAATGCAGCAACTGCCTCATGTACACTGACAATCCTCTCCTCTTACCTCCCAACACTCAGACTTGAAGAGAGATGAACTTATTTATACAAAATGGAAGGCACGCACTCTCCATCCAAGACCGGAATAGTTGGTCAAGAGGAGTAAGTCAACACTTGCACCTCACCACATAGAACACATAGCCCTCCAGAACACACACCAGCACTGCCTTCACATAAAAACACAAACCACACACCCACCTTCATGGAGGGTCTCAATAAAAATCTACCAAAACAGCAGAGGCTTCCAAGGTAGAAACACACTCAACCACCACAACACAACACTAATCAGAAGACACATAACTCTACTAAACAGTGTGTCACTCTACCAAGCCCCTAAGGCAAAACAGGATGCCCAACACACTAGCCATAGGTGACTCAATAGTGAGGCACACTGATGTCCTACTCTTTAGGTTGAATAAGGAGAAAGTAACAATCAGTTGCCTGTCAGGTGCCAGGATTAACCACATAATGAACGCGCTCAAGTCCCTCAGCAACAGGTATAAATATGACTATGTCATTGTACATGTGGGTGTGAATGACCGGAGACATACCTCTCTGGACTACATGAAAAGAGACATTGAGGAGCTCTCGGATTATGTAGTTCAGGTGGGTATGGCCCTAGCCCTGAGCAGCATCCTACCATCACCCAGAATGATACCACAGTACAAGCAGAAAATTATTGATTTCAACAATTGGCTAAGTTTCTGGTGTCATTGTAAGGGGATCCAGTATCTGTCTGCCTGTAAGACATGATTGACAGACCTCGATGCTTTGCCAGATATGGCCTGCGTTTGTCAGCCCTGGGCTTCTGGATACTGGCTAAGGCTCTTGCCCCCACTATAGTGCCTTTTTTAGGCTGTGCTCCAAAGAACAAATTACCACCTTAATAGCTACAAACAAATGCAATCTGAGGGTCATGCTGCTCAATGCTAGAAGCCTAAATCTCAAAATGCACTCACTCAAAACACTCCTTAAAATGGAGAACATTGACATTTGTGCTGTAACAGAGACCTGGTTCAAAGCAGCAGAAAGCACCCCTGCACTACGAGGCTATAACTCATTCCACATCTTTTGGCCCCTGAACTTGGACCGAAGCTTCAAAGGTGGTGGTGTTTCCATATTTATAAAGGATGAGCACACTTCCAGACTGGTAGCCCAATATAATGCATCAGAGATACTTCAGGTGCAGCTAACATTGGGTAAGATAGCGATTCAGGTTGTAGCCTGCTATAGGTCCCCAACCAAGTCCCAAGACTCACACTCCATGTTCCTAGGCACCCTGGAGAACATTAGGGTCCAACCTAACACTCATACTGGGCAACATCAACTACTCCTCCATTAATTGGGAAAACCACTCATGTACCAATAGACTTGCCTAATGTTTCTTGGAATTCTTTAATTCCAGTGCCCTGGACCAGCTCATTCTTACCCCCACTAGAGGAACAACATCCTTGACCTGGTCATTACTAACATGGACGACCGTTGCTCTACACCAATAGTCAACTACTCCCTGGTTAGATCTGGCCACAAAATAATCACCATGGAAATCCAAATCCTCCCCCACCCCTGCAAAGGTAACCACCATGAAAAACTTCTCCAAAGCTAACTTTGGGCTCCTAAAAACAGAGATGGCTAACTTCACATCACCCATGCAAATGGAGAATAGTTGCATGATCACTGAATCATGCACCAATGCACTGTACGAACACATACACAAATGCATGGATCTCACCATACCCAATAGAACCAAAAAACTCTTCTCCAAAAAAAGGAAGCATATCTGGTGGTCTCCTGCCATAAACAAACTCTACAACAGAAGGAAGAAACTGATGCGGAATAAGGTGAAGTCCCAAGACTGATAAAAAACCCTTATCAGCCTCAACAAAAAGTTGAGATCCATATCAAGTCCTCTAAAGCTAGCTATGAAAACAGAATTGCAGCAGATAGTAAACACAAGCATAAGGCCTTCTACAGTTATGTAAAGAATCTCCATAGCAATACCCAGATTTGGTCTGAGCTACTGCACAATGGTACCTCCTATACTGAGCCAACAGATACTGCCAATATACTGGTCGACAGATTCTGTGTCAACTTTACCCCTCCCCCCAAAGGAACAATCAAAATATCTGTAGATTGGCAGGCACACAGTATTACTGCTGCACAGGTTAAAACAGCACTCTCCCAGGCCAAGAATACAGCTTCTATGGGACCTGACAATATCCCTGGCTGTGTTCTGCATGAACTACAGAGTAAATTGGCATCACACCTGTGTGCACTGTTCAATCACAGACTCACCTCAGGCTTTGTCCCTACTGAATGGCGCACTGCTACAGTCATCCCTCTCCACAAAGGAGGAGCGACAACAGCCCCAGGCAACTATCACCCCATTTGCCTGACGAGTCTGATATGCAAAGCTATGGAACATATCATGAACCTTATAAACAAGGATCTAGGGAAACTCCAAACTCTGAATCCCACACAGTTTGATTTTGTCAAGAGTAGATCATGCCTGCTCAACCTGGTAGACTTCTTTAAGTCATTCAGCAGAGCTGTGGATAAAGGCAAGGTGGTTTATACAGCCTACACAGGTTGACAGCAACCTCTATTTTGACCACTACATTGCCATTGTGGTAAGAAAGTCCTTCTATGCGGCACATCTCATTACTAAGGGTTTTGCATCCAGGAAGAAAGATGTCATTGTCTCCCTCTACTCTTCCCTCATTAGACCAATCATCGAGTACAATGCCTCATTTGGAATGTACCTCACTAGACACCTGCAACAACTGGAGAGGCCACAAAAGTTCCTCACAAAGATGATCCTAGGCCTTAAACAGATGTCCTTTATGGACAGACTCAAAAAACTCTGATTCTCTGTCTCATTTCTCCTACTTAGAGGCAATCTCTGCTTGACTGACAAAGCCATGTCTGACCCAGCTCTGTTAGAAATACTACATCTAATTTTAATCCCAAACTCTCCAGACCACACACTCCAGAGACCTCAAATTCATTGCCACAATCCAAATATCTGGTGCAGTGTGAATAACAAAAGATTAACACAAAAAAATAAAAAATAGGGCACACCACACCAGTGTTCGAGAGAGAAACTGCTTTATTGCCCAGAAAGATGACTGAGCGCTTTCACCTGCAAATCCCAGGCTTCATCAGAGTCATCATACAAAACATCACTTCCTTTTTATATTAAAATCTATGACATCACAAATAGATAATTGCTGCCTAAATTAAAATAAATACTGAACACCAAAAAGCATAGAATAAATTAAAATATCACTAAAAATCACATAATTACCTCAACTGTTAATCACACACCAAATATAAAAACAAAATACAACAGCAAGCAAATTGTATTTAAACCTCCTTCCTAACATCTAGATGTTGATAGACCTCTGCTTCAAAAGTGGGGCAATAGAAATACTGTCATTGATCTCTGGAAAATTTTTGGTATTCAGTCTCAATTGCCACCTTGTTTCACACAACTCAAGAGCAGTTTTGAAATTACCATCCCTTTCATTCATTTAAACCCTGTCAATTATAAAAAACAAAAATCTTTTAAAGTTTGAACAACATACTGAATGGTTGTACAGTGCACTACTAATTTTCTTGTTTATGATGTCCCTCACATGCTCGGCAATTCTATCCTTTAATCTATGTATGGTTTTCCCCACACATAATGACAAGCATGTACTACAAGATTCTATATAAACAATATTTGTTGTAGTGCAATTACCCCTTCCTGGACATTCAAGGGTTCAGTGGTAGCCCTCAACTGCCACATAAGGACCATCACTGATGTATTTACAGTGGCTACAACAACCACATGTATACATCCGGGACCTATAACGTCCCTTACATCCTGCAGTATTCCTTTCCAAAATATCCTTTAAATTCCTACCTCTACTGTACACAATATATGCTTTGTCTCCCAATTTTTGTTTGAGTTCTGTGTCAAAACTACTGTCCCAAGCAAAGTTCGAAGTAGTTTATAACTGGGAACAGTCCTGGTTATAGTTCAACACCATAACCTTATTCCTCTTTGTCAGGTCGCGTTACATCATTAATTGGGCTAACCTCACCAGACAGAATAGGACAAAAAACAGTAGATCTTTTACTATACATCTCCTTCTTGATCTTCAATAACATTTTTAGAGGGTAACCCCTATTCATAAACATCCTAATGAGTGTGTACATCTCATTCCTGAAATCACTGTTGTCACTAATCAACCTTGAATATCTACATATCTGACCCTTTACTACCCCCCTGTTTCTGATGGGGGGTGATAGCTATCAAAGTGTAACAACCCATTGGAGTGGGTCGATTTCCTATAAATAGTAGAAGTCAACAATCCATCTTTTTTCCTCAAAAGAATGTCTAGATAATCAATCTCATTGATGTTAATTCTGTGAGTTAAGGAAAAAAAAGCTTGTACTGGTATTCAAAAACAATAAAAATTCATCGATTTTTGTTTCAGTCCCCATCCATAAGACCAATATATCATCCAAAAATCTCAGGTATTTAAGGATTTTGGACATAAACCTGGATTTAAAAACTAACCTGTTCTCCCATTCTAACAAAACCAGGTTTGCAAAAACAGGGGCACATTTTTCCCCCATCGCAACTCCTGTGACTTGATGATAATATTCGCCTTCAAAAAATAGGAAATTGTTCTCCAGCACAATTTCCATCAACCTGGTTAAGAAATTTACTTTCTCATTAGGTAAAATACCAGAGGCAAAAAGGCACTTCTCAAAAGCTTTAATCCCATCGTCATGGGGAATCACAGAAAAAAAAGTTGACCACATCTATAGCCAAAAAAATCACATTATCTAAAGGACCCACATCTTTTAACATATTGAGACAATGCCACGAGTCCTTGAGAATGTGATCAGTGTTTATAACAATAGATTTACTATGGTGGTCAATATAGGCAGCTAATGGTTCTGTCTTAGATCCCCTAGCTGCCACAATATGTCTAAATGGGGGATCATATATACACTTGTGAATCTTGGGTATCCCAAAAATCACAGGTATAATAGGATCGTCCACTGTAAGAAATTCAAGTTCCGTCCCATCAATGATGTCCTGGCAAAAGGCGTCAAACAACTCTACATCAATCTTAAAATAAGAGTAGTTAATCTCATTACGGGAGACTCTAGAATACGTGGATAGGTCATTAAGAATTTCAAACATCTTAGAGCTATAATCAAGATGTGACATTACCACGATCCCACCCCCTTTATCAGGTTTCATAAATCTATTCATCTTATTGTTTTTCATCTCATACAGTGCCTCCCTTTCTTTTCTATTGAGGTTATCAGTGTAATGTTCATTCCTACAAACCTGTTTCCTAAATTCCATTTCATACATTGATTCAAAAAACACCTTCTTGTGATAAGAAGGAATGAAAGTACTAGACCTCTTTAAGCCAACTACTAAGTTGTTATCTTCCTGTGGCAATAACAATTTTAAATTCAATTGCCATGTGTACAATCGCAAATTTAATAACAAAGTGGCAATATCAGTTTTGTAGCGTGGAACAAAAGAAAAACCTTTACTCAACATTTCACAATGTTCAGAAGTCAAAACCAAGTAAGTAAAGTTGTACACCGTAAAATCACCATTCATCAAAATTTCCACATTATCACTATGTACAGATCCAAGCACTTTGGGCATAAGCACATCATAGGAATTGTTCAAAAACTTTAAAACCGGTGGTTCTGCCCCCCCCTCCAACCCCTCTGGTTGTGTGTCAATCGGTTCCGGTAACCAGAGACATTCTGCCCCTGCTGATTTTTTAACCGTTCTGTTCTCCTCAATTCTAGGGGAGGTTCTAAAAAACCTTCATCACTTCGCTCACAGTTATTTCCCAATTTAGCCCTATAATTATCAGCCCTATTAATGTGTGTAACATTAACATCATTTTAAACGAAAACCTTGTTGCTTACATTTTCATTGTGTGAAACTTCAACACAATCATTATCATGCACATTGTTAACATATACATTCCTAGTGGAGTAGTCCCTCATGTCCCGTTTTAATTTAACCTGTTTTTTCACCATGTTGTCCTTGACAAACTTTTCCAAATCGGCCAAAATCTTATTGTATTTGTCATTATATTCAAAAAACAAAAGATCACTGATAATGCTAGAATTGAACGTGACAATATCTTTCTTAAGTTTATACAATTTAGTGGCATTGTCCCTAATAATGATATGCATTACCTCCAATCCAGTGTTGTTGCACAAGTCCACAAGTTCTTTAAAGGCTGACGGCCCACCAACAATCACATTAGGTCATTCCCAGAGGCAGAGCCCCTTCGGTATTTGCTTCGACCTTAAGGACTCAGTCAAAAAGGCATTGTCGAGCTGCAACCCACGGTACTTTCGACATAATTTCTCAAAAGAGCCCAACTGTGTGTTTAATAACCCAAAACTAGCATCTTTCTGGCCAGAAGCAACAAAGTTTAGAACCAGAGCTATAAAACAATCTGTAAGCCCCACCGATTTGGATGGACCAGGCATGTTGTCTAATTGGTTGGAACCCCCTTCAACCACAACAGTGGTGTGTACAGTAGATACATCTAAATCCTGTGTTGCCAATAACCCCTTGGATCCCTCCAAGGTGTTCGTATTCACTGGAGCAGCAGCCAAATGAGCCTTGAGCTTATAGACAACCTCAATAAGCTCCTTTATAAGCAATTCCATCATGAACCTCAAGCAGAGTAACAACTCGAAACACAGCCAGGGCACCCAAAGTATAAACCAAAACGCCTACCACTACACACAGGGTGTAATTGAAATCAAAAATTAACACACACAAAAATAAAAAATGTAGGGCACACCACACCAGTGTTCGAGAGAGAAACTACTTTATTGGACAGAAAGATGACTGAGCGCTTTCACCTGCACATCCACAAATAACAGAAGACCTGGAACCAAATGGAAAATGCACCAAACAAGCCTGTATATGAACTCTGTTTATTGCAGCAAAAACTGCAATAAACAGAGTTTGTATACAGGCTTGTTTGGTGCGTCCTTCATTACCACAATCAACAGAACATGCTGGAGGGACAAGTTCATAACCCAGAGACTGCCCATGCTATGGAATAGACTTCCCATGCATATCAAACAAAGTACCTCACTGGCCCTCTTCAAGAGAAATCTTGATGAGTGGATGGGAAATAGAAAATTCACCCTGGGGATCACTCCAGTGGCTCTGCTTGACAGATGCACTTGGAACTAATGTCAGGTGGCATGATGCCAGGGTAATCCTATGGGTTAGGCTTATAAAGGCTCCAGGACCATTAGCCTAGTACACACCTATGAACCTATGACATGCCAAAGACCCTCATTTATCTGCTGATAATAATACTTCTGAGTAGTATTACATCATTTATGCTTAGTTTCATTTTGCTTATCAGACAATGTGTCCCAATAAACTGAGTAGATCTGTTGTGGTTATTCCTATATAATTAATAAGTTAGTTTTCTTGTTATTGCAAACATGATGCATAGGCAAAATTTGTTCTGCAGCCAGATTGTTCAGCAAACAGCTCAATGACAGCTGAATGATCACTGCTGAATTAGCCTAAGTTACATGGGTTATATCCAGCAGACGCTATAACAACTGGCCAGCTTGCAAAGATTCAGGGCACCCTCCATGTGTCCAAACCATTAGTCAGCTTGAGGTGAACTGAGTAAAAGTCAAGGCTGGGTTCCACGCCCTTCAATGTTTTCATGTCAACAGAGAGTGAGGGAGGCTAAATTTCTGGGGAGGACAGTTCTAGGAAAGTAATACAAACACACCTTGGCGGCTGCTGAAGAAGTGATCACTCGCTTACCTACTGATATGGTAAGTTTACTTACACAACTGTACTATAATCTTTATAAGTATTATTGCTATAGTAGCCTAATCTATATGTGTAGATTACCATAGTTTATAATGACTTGGAGGTGGAAGGTTAAGTGTCTAGGAGTCCCTAGAGAATAGTCCTAGTAAACCTCCACCACAAAAATATGACTTTCCTTTTTACAACCCCCCCCCCCCCTCAAAAACTGGAATCTGAAAAGTAAGGGGATACTGATGTTGACACAAGACAGATTTCAGGTACCACTGGGATTTTCTCTTTGGAGTCTTACAAGAGGTATCATAAGTACCATAGATGCTATGAGACCCAAACTCCCAAGCAATTCTGTATTGGAACTACAGGTGGTAGTCTGAGCAGACAAATTCAGGAATATGTCTAAATACATACCTATTTTTCTGTAGAAGAAAATTTCTTTAAAGTGAGGTGTCGAAGAGATATGCCAGGAAAATAAACCTGTGAAAAGGAGTCAAACAAGAGTTCTACAAGTTCTCAAAGCATCACAGCTTGTGTAGGAAATTCCTTATTCAACTGAGAGATTCCTGAAACTTTGAAAAAGATTTTGCAAAGATAAGCAAGTTGTTTAAATAAAGAAAAATGTGAATACTTTGCAATCTGCAATTGGCTATCACAGGACCTAGGCACTTTGTGAATACCCTTAGAGCAGTAGACAGCTCAAAGGGTAATTCAGAGAACTCAATGTGATCCCGATACAGCAAACTTTAAAAAAAAATGACTAAAATTTGTATCTATAGGAAATGTGATGATATACTTCTTTTAAATCTAAGGGAGAGTATTTTGAACCTGGGCACCAGTAAAAAGAGTTTCAGAAAGGAAAGGTCTAGAACTGGTCTTCAAGAATCTTCTTTCCTGACTGATGAGGAGCAGCAGCTTCTACCCCCACCCCCCAAGTCATTTTCAGTATGATGAAGAAATTCAGATAAATCAGAGGTCATACGGAAGTAAGGGACTATTGATCTCATTTCCATATCCTAATAGAGTAACATTTCCTTATTTCTTTCCCAGAATATGCTCTGGATAATGCATCTGCAATATGAATTTTGGTGCCTGATTGGCCTCATTTGTTAACAAAGGGGACAGTAGCATCCTTTTTAGTGTTAATGGAGTTTTGTGCATTGGTTTGTGTGAAAAAAAAAACAGCATTTTGTATATGGAAGGCTTGGAGTTAGGACGGTTCAATGCTTGGCTACCAAAAACAACAAAACATGAACAGCTAAATACCAAACATTAAACAATGAAAATGAAATTAGCAAATACTTCTATAAAAATAAATTAATCGAATGGCCACAGTTGACCAACAACCACGAAGTAACGTGATGCATAAGATAAGTGAAGGGAAATCTTTTAAATTTGCCCAATTCCCCACTGTAGTGCAGTCTTCGAGTTGGTATATATAGTTGGGGGGTGTGGGTGGTGAAGCCCCCCACCTTGGTTGGTTGTGTTTGTGATGTTGGCCGACTATGGTCATTCAATTAATTTATTTTCGTTGAAGTAGTTGTTCACTAATTTCCCTTTCGGTGTTTCACTTTTGCGATTTAGCCATTCATGTATTTTTATTTTTGATAGCTGAACTTAGACTGCTTAGGATGGACACAAACTGATTCATATGTCTGTAAGTGTAGAATGTTTTGCACACTACGTGAGGTCTATATTATATCACTGAACTGTCAAATTCAATGAACGGCATTTAATTCACCCACACACCCGCTAATTATATATACCAAGACATCACTTTAAGAAACATTCAAGAACTTTACGTTGCAACTGAGTAATTCATGAGCACTGTAAAACTCTTGTAGTCTTTTGCAAGAAACACCTGCTATTAATGCAAGAAACATATCAAGCAACTGTAGAATGTGAATAAATCAAACAGTTGTCCAAAACTCAATAGTTTTCTAAGTAATTGTACTTTGCGAATAACTGCATACAGCACACTGAAATGTCCCCAAAATGGCAGTGCCGTGCTTGGCAACTCTTTATAGTACAAAAACATTCTGTAATGGCAGCACTTTGCGAACAGTGACACCCAGCACAAAAAATTGTCTTTGAAATATTTATGCTTTGACTTAATTGCATAAACTAGTTGCACTTAACACACAATGAACTCTGAAATACATGCACATTAATAAGCACACACAGTAAGTATTTTTACACACTCTGAGATACTTCAAATAACTTTAATTACACCCTTGATGCAATACAAAGTCATAGTTATGCCCAAACACAGCACTTTGCCCAAACACAGTCACCTTGCTTTATTTTTGCTTAACGGGCCCTTTTCTTTTCTTATTATATTCGTTTTGCTCATTTAAGCTCTTTTTTTATGCCCAATGTACTTTTCTCATGCTCACTTTACTCTAAACATGCCTAATTCTGCCTTAAACAGACTAGTTTTGTTTTAAACATGCTTGTTTTTTGCTTTACTGTTAATCATTTCATCAAATAATTTTATCTTAAACATTTTCTTTAGTTAGCATTTTTTGTACTTTCCAATTGCCTGATACTGTGGTTTGAGCCCTTGTAATGCCCCTTTTTGCCTTCTTTTGCATCGAGTAAACAATACATACTATTTCTCTTTACCTTTGATTCTTTCTGGTTATGTTTGTACTCTTTTCTCGGTTTTACCTTCGCTGTCATCTTTACATCTCATGACTTCTCTCTTCCATCCCAGTTCTGACACCATGCTGCTTTCGTGTTAGGACACGAATAAATGAGTCTTTGTGGGTTCTGCTCAAGCAGCTTTATTTTACACAAACATCACTATAGATGTTTACTGACTATAACTCAAGTAACTTATATACAAACTAACAACTGCCAACATACATGCTCACTCTCTGGCTGCTTCTACAAAATGGCACTAGGGATTGCACATGTCTGTAATTTTTATGTGCATGCACAGCCTCGCATGCTTCTTAAAGACATAGCACACACACGTTACACTCTGATCTACAGCAATTGTTACAGCAACCTTGCTTCTTGATTTTACAAAACCATTTGATGCAGTTAACCACATTATATTACTCCAAAGGCTTCAAACTCCTGGACGGATCAACTCTATACATTTATGGTATAAAAGCTATTTCATGAACAAATCACAGACTATGGTAAAGCAAAACACAATTTTATATTGCTATACATCCAACATTAGAAACCCACAAGGCTCCATATTAGTACCATATCTAGTTTCAGTTTTTAAAAATGAAATGTACCACAACACTAATGGCAATGACGTCACCCAAAACATGGGCAACTCTATGGCCAGTATTTATAGTCTTTTATGCTAATGTATTTAGGCTTTTTGCGACATGCATGAATAAGTACAGCTGAGCTGCAATTCATAGAGACCATTTATGGAAATGCAAAATGGTCTTGAATTTGTTTATGCAAATGTACAAATAATTAGAAGGAAATGAGTGATGTAAATCTTTGTATGCTAATGAAGTATGTTTTACAGAATTTGTGATTCATAATCAGTTTTTCTTACTTATCTGTACTGCTCGGAGGTGCTCTATATAAAAGGAGGCATCATATCAGAGTTGCAGTTGTTGAAAATGCTATCAACTGTGGTGAGCTTTGCTATTTCTTGGTAAGGGCTGCTGGTCTTGGCTAGGCCAAAACTGCTTATGCCCATTGATGCTAGCTTGTCAAAAAAAAAGAAAATATAAGCAAAAGGATTACTTATTATAACACTGATAATCAGGAAATCGTTGATAGGTTCAGAGTGGACATGAACATTATAAGGGTCTAAGTGGTCATGCTTGACTGCCATATGGCACTGGAGGAATGTGTGGATACCAATGTATGTACAGCCATTGTTATAATTGCTACGGGAACTTTCCAGAGACAGACTGGGGACACATTGAGGATCTCACAGGCTTTGACCTTGGGGTACTGCAGCAGTTTCTGGATATACTCTCAACACTTGTGGGTACATCTATTACCCAATGTCACCACAGGACCAAGCTAAGACTGTGTGTGCCTTTTATGGGCTGGCACTTTTCCCTGAGGTACTCTGTGTGATAGATTATATCAATGTTGCAATTAGGGCCCCTCCTGGTCCACAGGGGGAAGGTACCACAATAGGAAGAGCTACTACTCCATCTACTGTTAGATAGTGTGTGATGTATGGGGGGGTGCATCACCAGTTTCTCTGCACAGCATCCTGGCAGTGCACATGATTCTCATATCAGGCACACTAGTTCACCCTACTACCTCTTCTTGCATGGCAGGATGCCCAGTGGTCATCTTGTTGGTAAGTGGAAAATATATATTTTTTAATATGGTATTTAAATTCTCTTTCATCTTAAAATATTTTTATTATTCCCTGTTGGAGTAATACTCACGTTGTTAATATGCCCAAGTTCTCAATGATTCCTGTACAATATAATTGCAAAGTACCTTGCAAAGGTAAGGGAAAACAGCTCTTAAACTTTACAAAAAAGCACCTAAACAGGCATGTCCAAGGGTCAGCTTCCGGTGATTTCTCCTGTCCACCTGGTTAAACTGGGCATACTGGGGCAATGCGGCAACTGCCTCATGTACACAGACAATCATCTCCTCCTACCACCCAACACTACAACCTGTGAGAGATGCACTTACATAGCCAAACTGGAAGCAAAGCTCTCTCCGGCCAAGAGTGTGCTAGACAGTCAAGAGGAGAAGGTTAACACCTGCATTGCACCTCAAGCAACTAATAGCCCTTCAAAACCCACACCATCAACACCCACATATAGCAACACTAAGCCCACATATGTGGAGGCCCTTAACAATAACCTGCCCAAGCAACAAGGACCTGCGAAGCCAAAATGCAAACAAACACCAGTCACAACCAAAGTGACACATAGTTCACAACACCAGTGTGCCACCCAACAACAGCCCCTAAGGCAAGACAATGTACCTAACACTTTAGTCATAGGTGACTCTATAGTCAGGCACACTGATGTCCCACTCACCAGGCTGAATAAGGAGAAAATTATAGTCAGCTGTCTGTCGGGTGCCAGGATCCACCACATAACGCGTGCACTCAAGTCACTCCACAAGTACAAATATGACTGTCATTGTCCATGCGGGAGTGAATGACTTGGGACGTATCTCCCTGGACTACATGAAAAGAGACATGGAAGAGCTCTTGGATCATGTGACCAAGGCAGGTATGATCCTAGCCCTGAGTAGCATCCTGCCTTCGCCCAAAATGTTACCACAGTATAAGGACAAAATGATTGACTAACAAAAAAAAAAATGTTATCTGCTTTTACTGTATTTGTGTTTTTTCCTACTTTATTTTGCTTTTGCGTCATCTTAAAAGTACTCAGTTGTATTTATTACTGCTTGGTGTAACTCATTCTAAGCCTTTTAGTTTAAGCACTTGGGCTTCAGACCAGTTGTTTTACATTAAGAAGGTTTGTGGCCTGCACTGTGGTGGCAGGACAGGTAGCTTACATCCTTCTAAGTTGGGAACTGCTGATTGAGGGCTCAGTGTCTGTTATTCTAAAAGTGTATTAGTTCTGGTTTAAGCACTTGGGCTTCAGGCCAGTTATTTTACATTAAGAAGGTTCGTGGTCTGCACTCTTGTGGGAGGAGAGGCTGGACTCTGCCCTTCTGAGCTGGAAATTTCTGGTTAAAGGCTTATAGTGCCTGCATATTTGAACTGTTTCTTACTGAAATTGGTACACCTTGTTTGCTGTAGCATAGACTAGATCCAGGCCTGCTGAATCTAGCTTTGTTTGTATGCTTGTTGTTTGTTTGCTTATTTCCCTGAAACGCTAATTTCACCTAAAACACAGCTTTTCAGCACTTCTGTGGATCCCTAGTGATATCTGCATTGCTTACTGTACTTATTTCCTTGTTTCACTTGAAAGCAAGTTACTGTTTGTCATTTTTGCATTTAAGTTACCTGTAACACATTGCATTTAAGTTACCTGGCACTTGCTCACTAAGTCAGCACTAAAAAATTAAAAGCACTACACCCTCACAAACTCCCCTTGAGTACCTTGTTCCCCATTGGCTCTTTTTTTTAATTATAAAGGAATTCCCAATACTATTCTAGCATGTCCAAAGGTCAGTTGTTAATCTGTTCTCCGATCCAGCTGGTGAATCTGGGAATCTTGAGGCAATGTTACAACTGCCTCATGTACACAGACAACCCTCTCCTCCTCACAACAAATTCCAACACATGTGAGAGATGCAACCATATAGCCAAACTGGAGGCTGAGCTCTCTCAACTCAGTACTGGCGTAACCAGTCAGGAGGAGAAGGAAACCACACTCACTACAATTCCAGTCTCACATAGACCTACCACGACAGCAAACCAAACACATAAACACACAAAAACATACTTGGAGGCTCTAAATAAAAATCTGCCTAAGCAACAGAGACCTCCAAAGCAGACACCCAAGCAACCACTACCCCAAAACAAAACACATGCAACACATAGCTCACAAAGCCAGTGTGCCGAACAGTCACAGCCCTTAAGGCTAAACAACACACCTGATACACTTGTAATAGGTGACTCTATTGTCAGGCACACTGACGTCCCGCTCACCAGGCTGAACAAGGAGAAGGTCATGGTGAGCTGCCTGTCGGGCGCTCAGATCCGCCACATAACACAAGCACTCAGGTCACTCCAAGGCAAGTACAAATATGACTCAGTCATTGTCCATGCTGGTGTGAATGACCTGAGACGTACCTCCCTGGACTACATGAAAAGAGACATAGAGGAGCTCTCTGAGCATGTAGCCCAGGCCGGTATGACCCTGACCTTGAGTAACATCTTACCCTCACCAAGAATGATGCCACAATATGAAGACAAGATGATCAATTTCAACAATTGGCTTAAGTATTGGTGTCATTCAAAGAGGATCCAATGCCTGTCAGCCTAGGATGACATGCTCGACAAGCCACGATGCTTCACTAGGGATGGCTTGCACCTGTCACCCCTGGGATTTCAGATATTGGCAAAGCCTCTTGGTACCCCCATAGTGCCTTTTTTAGGCAAGGCTCAAAAGACAAACCCACCTCCATAGGTATCACAAGGGATAAGAAACTAAGAGTAATGCTACTCAACGCCAGAAGTCTAAACCTCAAGATGCATGCACTCGAAACTCTCCTTAGCATGGAGAACATTGATATCTGTGCAGTAACAGTAACCTGGTTCAAGGCTCCCGAGAGCACCCCAGCACTACCAGGTTATACCTCATACCATGCTTTTCGGCTCCAAAACTTGGACCGAACCACAAAAGGAGGGGGAGTATCAATATTCGTCAAAGATACCCACACCTCCAGGTTGGTGACACAGCACGAAGCATCAGAGACTATCCATGTGCAACTAACAGTGGGTAAAACTGCCTTCCAGTTTATAGCCTGCTACAGACCACCCTCCCAAACCCAGGAACCCCACTCGGCCTTCCTGAGAACACTGGAAAATATGAAGGTCTCTCCAAATACCATTATATTGGGCGACTTCAACTACCCAAACATAGACTGGGAGCATTACTCTAGCTCCAACACCCTAGCCTAAAGGTTCCTAGAATTTATAAACTCAAATGCTATGGAACAACTTGTTACCACTCCCACAAGAGGGGAAAACATACTGGACCTGATCATCACCAACATGGGGACTCTATGCTCCAGACCAGAAGTGTATCCCTCACTGGTAAGATCAGACCATAAACTAATCTCACTGGATATTCACATCCTGACCCCACCCCCTGCCCAGAAAACCACAGTGAAAAACTTCTCTAAAGCAAATTTCACACTCCTCAAAACTGAGGTGGAATCCTTCAAAGCCCCCGGGCCTGTGGAAAATACGGCCCAGACTGCAGAATCCTTTATAAACGCATTCTATGAACAACTTCAGGAATGCATGGATCTTGCAATCCCAAATAAAACCAAGACCCAATCCTCAAAAGGCAGACGTCCTGTCTGGTGGACCCCAGCCATAAACAAACTATACAATAGAAGGAGGAAGCTACGACATGATAGAGCAAAATCCCAAAAAGGGAAGACATCTCTGATCAGTATTAGCAAAAAACTATGGGCACTCATAAAATCGTCTAAGGCCAGCTTCGAGAGAAAAATTGCACAGGACACTAAGGATAATCAGAAGGCTTTCTTAAGTTATGTTAGGAACCTGGGTGGGAATTCCCAGATATGCTCAGAATTAGTCCAAAATGACAAAAAAATACACCGAACCCACAGACATTGCCAACATCCTAGCTGACAGGTTCAGCGCAAACTTCTCCCCTCCCCACCAAAAGGGCAAATATCTATCCCAGCAGAGTGCTGCCCCCCCTGTCATCTCAGATGCTCAGGTAAGAGCCACCCACTCCAAAGCAAAAAACACAACATCAATGGGACCAGACGGTGTCCCGGGCTGCGTCCTACATGAACTCCAAGAAGAGCTAAACCCAAACATAAAACTACTGTTCAATCTCAGCCTTACTACAGAATATGTACCCAAAGAGTGGCGTACAGCAACAGTGGTCCCTCTCCACAAAGGTGGTGCCTCAACAGATCCTGGAAACTATCGCCCCATAAGCCTGACTAGCTTGGTCTGCAAAGCTATGGAAAGGATCATCATGGACCTCATAAATAAAGATATTGGGGACCTACAGACACTGGATCCTACCCAGTTCGGCTTTGTTAAGGGCAGATCCTGCCTCTTAAACCTGGTTGATTTCTTTGAAACAGTCACCAAGGCCATTGACGAGGGGAAGGTGGTCCACACAGCCTACCTGGACCTCACAAAAGCCTTCGATACAATACCCCACTCGGGCATTATAGATAAGCTCACCAGCTTAAATATAAACCCCTATGTCACTAGATGGGTTGCAAACTGGCTCAAGGACAGAACCCACATGGTTAGAATTGCTGGAGCCATGTCAGACTCCAAACCAGTTACAAGTGGTATCCCACAAGGCTCAGTCCTGGGACCTCTCTTGTTCGGTATATATTTCTCGGAGGTACAAGCCAACACAGAAGGACTGTGGCTGACCAAGTATGCAGATGACTGCAAACTGGGCGCTATAATAGACTCTCCAGCCGACACAAGCATCCTCCAAAAGGGCCTCATAGAAACAGACAACTGGTGCCAGAGCCATGGCCTCAAGCTAAATGCCAAAAAGTGTATAGTCACCCCCTTTGGCAAAAACAAAGTGCCCACAAATTACCACATAGGTGGTAATCCATTAAGTACAGACAAAGTAATTAGGGACCTGGGGACCCAAGTTGATAGCAATCTCTCATTTGACAACCACGTGGCCAAAGTGGTTAGAAGAACATTTTATATAGCCCACCTAATCATGAAGGGATTCACATCTATATCAGGGGAGGTCATCGTGCCTCTTTACTCATCCCTCATCAGGCCCATAATTGAGTACAATACCCCTTTTGGGATGTACCTTACCAGACACCTGCAGCAACTGGAAAGAGCCCAAAAGTACCTCACCAAGAGGATCAAAGGGCTCAAACAGATGCCATATGCTGCCTGGTTAAAGAAACTCCAGCTCTACTCAGTGGCATACTGCCTGCTCATAGGCGATCTGTGCCTGACGTATAAAGCCATGTCCAACCCGAAATTAATGGACATGCTGCACCTCAGAAAATCCAAATCCCATCGAGCTATGCGCTCGAGAGACTTGAACCTCAGCACTGAAATAAATAGGACGTGCTGGAGGGATAGATTCATAACCCAGAGGCTCCCTTCACTCTGGAATAAAATCCCAGTCCAGGTTAGGCAGAGTCCCTCATTGACTCTCTTCAAGAGGAATCTTGATGAGTGGATGGGAGATCGTAGGTTTACCCCGGGTATCACTTCTGTGTCATTGTTAGACAAAGGCACAGTATACTAACCTCGATAAAGGGCATAGCAAAATTCATTTAAAATGGGTGTCGAAAGCCAAACACACTCTGGCTAGGCTTATAAATGCCCTAGGACAGATAGCCTAGTATGAACCTATGAACCTATGAATTGGCTAAGCTTCTGGTTTCATTCAAAGGGGATCCAGTATTTGTCTGCCTGGGATGACATGATTGACAAACCACGATGCTTTGCCAGAGATGGTCTGCACCTGTCCACCCCTGGGATTCAGGTTACTGGCTAAAGCTCTTGCCACCCCTATAGTGCCTTTTTTAGGCAAGGTTCAAAGGATAAAACCACTACCGTAACAGATACAAGCATGCAAAATCTGAAGATAATGCTACTCAATGCTAGAAGTCTAAACCTCAAAATGCACTCTGTTGAGACACTCATAAAAATGGAGAACATTGATATCTGTGCAGTAATTGAGACCTGATTCAAGGCTCCAGAGAGCACCCCTGCAATACCCGAGCTACAATTCTTACCACAGTTTTCGGCCACAAAACCAAGACCGAAACACTAAAGGTGGAGGAGTGTCCATATTCACCAAGGATATTCACACCTCCAGGCTAGTTGCCCAATACAATGCATCTGAAATTCTCCAGGTGCAACTAACACTAGCTAAGACTGCAATCTAAATTGTAGCTTGCTACAGATCCCCCACCATACCTCAAGATTCTCACTACACCTTTCTAAACATACTGGAAAATATTAAGATACAACCAAACACCCTAATACTGGGTGATTTCAACTACCCTGCCATTAATTGGGAAAACTACTCGGGTACCAACTCCTTTTCCCAACGGTTCTTGGAATTCATAAATTCCCATGCCCTGGATCAACTAATCCATTGTCCCACCAGGAGCACCAATATCCTAGACCTGGTCATTACCAACATGGGAGATAGATGCTCAACACCAGTGGTCACCCCCTCATTGGTCAGGTCTGACCATAAGCAAATCACCCTTGACATCCACATCCCACCCTCACCCCCCAGTAAGGAAACCTCCTTAAAAAAACTTCTCCAAAGCCAACTTCATGCTACTGAAGTTAGAAGTGACAAACTTCACAACACCCATGCAGACGGGCTCTGGAAGTTCAACTGCAGAATGCTACACTAAGGCACTGTACGAGCACATCCACTCGTGCATAAATCGTGCCATCCCAAATAGAACCAGGATGCTCTTCTCCAAAAAAAAGGAAGCCAATCTGGTGCTCCCCTGCTATAAACAAACTATACAACAGAAGGAAGAAACTGTTGCAGAAAAGAGGAAAATCCCAGGATGCAAAAAACTCCCTCACCAGCCTCAGTAAGAAGCTGAGATCCCACATAAAATCCTCAAAAGCTAGTTACGAAAATAAAATTGCCAAAGATTCCAAAGACAACCACAAGGCATTCTATAATTATGTCAAGAATCTAAATGGCAATGCTCAGATCTGCTCTGAGCTACAACAGAATGGCATTAAATATACTGATCCCAAGGATATTGCCAATATCCTGGTAGACTGATTTAGTGCCAACGTCACCTCCCTCTCACCCCCTAAAGGGCCCATCTCAATACCAAAAGATTGCCAAATTCCGATAATCACGGCCACACAGGTAGAAACTGCACTCTCCAAAGCTAAGAATACAGCATCTATGGGACCAGATGACATCCCAGGCTGTGTACTACATGAACTACAAAATGAACTGGCACCTCACCTAAGTGTCATGTTTAATCATAGCCTCACCTCAGGCTTTGTGCCCACTGAGTGGTGCACAGCTACAGTTATCCCGCTCCACAAGGGAGGATCCACCTTGGATCCCAGGAACTGTCATCCCATCAGTCCGACAAGCCTGATCTGCAAGGGCATGGAATGCATTATCATGGAACTTATAAACAAAGACATTGGCAACCTTCAAACACTGGACCCCACCCAGTTTGGGTTTGTGAAGGGCCGATCTTGTCTCCTGAATCTGACTGACTTCTTTGAATCAGTCTCTAGAGCTGTGGACGAGGGTAAGGTGGTCCACATAGCCTATCTTGACAACGCCACTCTGGAATCATAGATAAACTTACTAAGCTGGGCATAAATCCCTACGTCACTCGATGGGTTGCCAACTGGCTTACTGACAGAACCCAGACTGTAGAAGTAGCCGACTCCAAATCCAGCTCCAGACAAGTGACAAGTGACAAGTGGAGTACCTTTGGGTTCAATCCTGGGACCACTCTTGTTTGGCATTTACTTCTCTGAAGTACAGGCCAACACTAAGGGACTCTGGCTAACAAAGTTCGCAGATAACTGCAAACTGGGAGCCATTATTGAATCCCCAAATGATGTGGATATTCTACAAAAGGGCCTTACAGAAACAGATGCCTGGTGCCTGAGCCATGGGCTCAAGCTTAATGCCAAGAAATGTATAGTTATCCCCTTTGGAAAAAAACATGTACCCATGGATCACCACATAGGTGGCAGGACACTAAACATAAAAAGTGTGATTGGAGACTTAGGGACACAGGTGGACAGTGGTCTCACTTTCGATAACCACATTGCCCCAACAGTCAGGGAATCCTTCTATGTGGCACACCTCATCACTAAGGGCTTTTCACCCAGAAAAAAAGGAGGTCATTGTCCCACTGTACAAATACCTCATTAGACCCATTATAGAGTATAGTGCCCCGTTTGGTATGTACCTCACAAGACATCGGCAACAGCTGGAATGGCCACAGAAATACCTCACTAAAAGAATCACAGGCCTAAAGCAGATGCCATATGCTGACTGTCTAAAAAAAAACTCCAGCTGTACTCTGTGGCATATTGCCTACTCAGAGGCAATCTCTGCTTAACATACAAGGCCATGACAAACCTTGAGCTGTTGGACATGCTCCACTTAAAGAAATCCCAATCTCTCAGAGCCACACGCTCCAGGGACCTAAACCTTGTCATCACAATGAACAAAATATGCTGGAGGGATAGGTTCCTGACCCAGAGACTCCCCATACTCTGGAATAGACTGCCCATACATGTCAAGCAGAGCACCTCATTGGCCCTCTTCAAAAGGAACTTTGATGATTGGATGGGAGATAGGAAATTCATCCCAGGGATCATGTCAGTCGCCCTGCTAGACAGGGGTCAAGAGAAGTAAATATTGTGGGAAGAAATATCCAGGGAATTGTTATGGCTAGGCTTGCATAGGCCCTAGGGCCGATAACCTAGTACCAACCTATGAACCTATAAATGATGCTGAAAGGCATCAAACAGGAAATAATTCACAGTTCTCTCTGCTGCAATGAAAAACTTCTGCTTTAGTGATTAACTATTCAACAGTATGCAGTACTTACAACAATGAAATACCTCAAGAGGTAACACATTACAAATGTATATCATTGTTTCATTTATATATTCCATCTCTTCTTTATTCTGTTGTACTTCAAATCAGATTACTTTTATAGTGACATACAAAATAAATTCTGACTTTAGAAACAGCCATTTGTGTAGTGGGGAGGGTGTAGGAAAGGCAGTGCAAGTTTATATGGCAGGATGATCATTTTTTTGTGTCATTTCCTTATGTTATATTTTGTCTACAAATGTTTGCTCATTACTATTTTGACATTTTAGGTGACTGCCACCTGAAGGAATGGTAATCCATTTAGCACTGTTTTCTGTGAAATGTTCATTCATGGTGTAAAAAAAATATATATATATATATATATATATATATATATATACGTATATACATATATATATATATATATATATATATATATATATATATATATATATATATATATATATATATATATGTATATGTATATGTGCTAACCCAACCCCATTCCAACAAATAGAAAGCTGTGTCAATTAATCTTATTCACAATAGTTCATGATCAAATGACTCGTACACATCTCCAATTCATAGAAAAGGAGATGGTGCAGGATTTGGAGGAGGGTCTACTAGGAGAAGTGTAAGGTGAGTTAGTCCGATGTCATGACCTACTTGATACAGGTGATCTTGCTGTCACTGACCTGATGTTGCTGAATTACCATGATCATGTCCAGGAACATGAGGTTCTCCTAGGGGTAGATGGCCTTTGACATGGCCTGTGTAGTATGTGCTGTACTTGTTCACTTTAACTATTGACATTACTGTCTCTAGAAGCAAGAATAGTATCATGTGATCTCTCCCCATTTGTCTAGAAAGTACCCCATCCTCTGCCCCTTGCAAGATGGAGTCCAGATTGACTCTGGTATGTCCTAACTAATGTATGAATGGAGACAGACACTGATGACTGGTGCACCATCATACTGCTCTTCACTGTGACCAGAGCATTATCCCTTTTCCCTGCCATTTCAAGGAATTGCAAGAAATTATTACACATACCTTGATGGACTCTCTGTGGCAGTGTTCCTTAACAATGTCGCAACACATTTCTTGATAGGCAGCCAATGATTTATGTGTAACTTGTGGTAGTTGTAAGAAATTCCTGAACCTGGATTCTCTTTGTAAAGGTGTCAATGTGCACACTGTGACAACCTCAGAATATCTTCATCATCCTCAAAGTGTTGTTCTGGGTTTGGCAATGCTGGTCTAGAGGTGAGGGGATTTTCCTCTGGTACAGCTAGGAATGCTATGTCAAGATGAGCTTTACTTTGACTTGCACTGTCACTTTTTGCTGCTGTTACTAACATGCTGTAAGGTGAGAGAACCTGCCATTTAACTTGGGGACTGCCTGATACTTTTCTCAGGCTGCCTCATAAGTATATGTTGTTGTCATCATCACCACCACCACAATCACTGACAACACCCACTCTACATCATACCCGCTGTGCAGTCCACATCTTTCCTACAACACTTTGAGTGTGACTGCACTCAGGCGCGCTTGCCTGCTATATGCAAAAGGAGTAACACCAATACTTATAATATTGCAAACTAATCTAATAGCTTACTCTTTTGCAAAAAGTGAGCATATTTTTTAAAAATGCTTCACTTTTCCATATTCATCACTAATACCTTTCACTGAACTTATTCTCATATCTGTGTAGCATCACTATTCACATATAACAGTAACTCATTTGGAACACTCTGGACTATAAATACTGACCTATATGTATGCACAAAGCAAGTAACTCAGCATTTCTGAAAAACAAATCTCCATCAAGAATCTGCTGTCTTGGCTTCACCAAAGTAAATTAGGAAAAAATAGTAAGGAAGAACTAATGTTGTCTGGAAAACACCACCAGGATTGCACTACTCTGGACAATATGTCTATACTAAAAGGCAAATACACAATGAAGATATCCAATAGATTTCATAGACAAAAACTTGCCATTTAAGGAATATTTACGTGGTACTGTCGGGAACATTAAAATATGATATAATCTAAAGAACCATATGGCTCATTAGACAAAGACATCTGTCTATTTAAAGTTTTTATTACCATAATTCAGAATTACTAAAATAACTCAATTCACTTCCACCTTCTCTCTAGAACACACCAGTGTGAGTCATTAAACAAACTAATTTAGATGACCCCATTAAGTATATACAACTCACGTTCAGTCACTGATCCTCATATTACATAAGAAACAGCAATGCACCTCAGTAAAGAACATAATTTATTGGCAGACTACAAATATTGACTTCAGATCAATCAAGAAATGTCTACCCCATAAACAAGGCATCCGGTTCTTGCAGTGGCAGAGCACACTTCTGTGACTTTATCACTCATGGAGTATATTTCAACTGTAAATTTGACCAGCTACAACACAAATCTTATTTAAAATAATAAAGATTACCTTAACATGCCCACACGCTGTAGTCCAAGTGGGATCATGTACTTATTTCCATCTTAGATTTAAGAGTGCTCCTCATATTATTTCTGTCTTTCTCACTGTTAATTATATCCTTTATTTAGCATCGCCAATGTGTACATTTGTATTGCTAGCTTTATACACATTTTTTCAGATCTACTATATACTGAATGCATGTCCATTCACTTTCCTATTTATTCATGACAGAGCAGTACATTTATCCATGCATCTGTAAATGTACCCTCACCAATGTTTACTCTTTATAAGAAAGTTGCCTGCCAGTGTTCATGTTTTCTTCACTTTATATCTCTAACTACATCCTTGATATAACCTCTTGTGATATTTGTTGCTTTTGTCTTAATAGAGTACCCTCTCTATATACTGTATGTACCTCATGTAGAGCTTTTCTCCCCAAACCTCTGCTGGAAAAAAAAATGTATTGCCCATTCAGGCTTTCTGATAATCAGGTACAATAAAAAAGTAAATAAACAAGTCTTAATGGCATTCCCGTAATACCAGGTTAAGTGCAAGTTTAATTCTTCATCAGTAGGAAATATGTTTAACTCTCAGTACCATTTTGATGAAAGTATTTAGCGCCTTTAGATATGCACATCTGGTTGCCAGCATCCTGCGTGATTTTATTTAGTATTTCATGTCATTTTTGTCGGTGTGCAGCTTCCACAGAACCTATTAAGTACTTGGGATACAGTAGCACTCTGCTTTATCAGCAGTCTCCCACTGGTGCATCAAGCCATTTTGTCTTTTGCTAAGAGATAATACACTTTCACCTTTAGCACAGGAACTATTACTTGCTTTCTATTCTTTTTTTTCATCATAGCATTGCAAACAAAATATTCAACCCACAAAGTTTACTAGATTTCAGCATTAAACCTTTATAACTCAGTGGCCCTTTAACTACCTATCAGGTTATGTTTGTACAATATTTATTACTTAGAGCAGCCTCATAGTTTGCTTTCAGTTTTTATGCATTGGCTTTGTATTGTTTAAGTCTTTGTAACTTCTCTCAGTTTTGAAATAAATATCGGGTCACAAAGTACAGACACTAAATTGTTTTCATTTCTGCCTGGAAATCATTACTTATCTTTCTTCCCAGTATTGATTTATAGCAGGGATTATTTAGTGGAATTACTCCTACAGTTTCAGCACAAATCATATCTACATCATATTTCATTTCCCTGATATTTCATTTTAAGCATTAAATTGCACAATGGATAGTAAATAAACATCAGACTCCTTCATAAGAAAAAATAGATATCTTGGTTACAATTTATGAACAGCATTAATTGGTCAGTTCATTATTTTTTGTTAATAAATCTTCCAATTCAATGACAACTTTTGATTTTCTTTGCCTTTATGAATGCAAGCAGACACCTTACTAAAGTAGGTCAAATATTAGAAAGGGTTTTCAAATTCCTTATGTTAGATACAGAATTTCTACTATCACAAAAATCTTGTTCAATACTGTACATTAGTTACCTCTTCAATTTATTTAAACAGGCCATTTTCTTCATCTGTGTATACTAGCAACACTGTTAAATTTATAGCAAACATTAACAATATCTCAGTGCACACTTCCTACTGCAAGTGCATTTTCTAAATTACTTTCATTCAAAAACTTAACATATTCACCATGCATGTCTTTTGGCAAGCAACGTCTTAGCAATTTTGCATTAATTCAGCAATAATAATGATACTGTTGTCTTTCATGTACATCTTTGGAATAAACCACTGACAAAACAGACAGGAAACAAAAACTTCATTGAAAGGATTGCTATCCCACACCTATATATAACATCATCATATTCACTGTTATCCAGTTGTTATAGATAATAAATGTTTCTGGAGTAAATTTTGATGCCAATTTATTAATACATTGTTATACTTAAATACTCCAGTCATGTAAATGAAATAAAAATAAATTTTCTTTCTTCTCTGGCAATACGCGTTGTGAACACGGCTAAAAGCCAGTTAAGCAGCCTTTCATTCTAGCAGTGTCAGCAACACCCACTGATGTAATAGCACTTCAGTAAGCACACAATTTTAACCTTATAATGCACTCTCTATTGCTCAGATATTATATAGCAAGAGTAATGACAAAAAATCTAATTTATCAAACTATGCCTGCATTTTAACACTGCTGTTGTGATTTGAGGCTCCTCAGGAAGCAAAGTATGGTTTTCCTTCAAATAGTAAGCATTTTCCATGATACAGTATCCTCATTTTACTACACAAGCAGCATGCATTATAAATCTTTGACTTTCACAAAACTCACAAGGTATGGATTTATAAATTAAGCCACATACTTACTGGTCAGAATGTACTGCTGCGGTGGTGCAGTGGTAGCATTGTTGCCTCACAGCAAGAGGTTTTCCTGTTCGATTCTTGGCTGGAGTGCGGGGAGTGCCTTCTGTGTGGAGTCTGCATGTCCTCCCCATGGTTGGGTGGCGTTCAAAAGACATGCATAAGGGTGTGCCTTCATTGATGGTTGGACATCGAGCTGGCACCTTGGCATTTGTGAAAATCTACTGCCAATCATTAGTGGACCGGAGTTCCGCTGTGGTGACCCCTAACCAGGAAAAGCCGAAAGACAAACAAACTTACTGGTCAGAACTTGTAACATTGCTATACAAGCTTGATAAGTCACTGAAATGTTTTCAGATATGTAACAATTCTCAGACTAAAGTGACAGGTCCTCATAGTTAACTTTAGATCAGTAACTCACAGTTATTATCAATCCGATTTATACAGTAAATAGGCCTACCTTGTCTCTCTCTCTCTCTCTTACTTTGCTTTAGGGTGTCTTCCTTCAGACCTTTGACCGAGTTATCAGTCCTTTTTAAGTCAGTGAAATTATTCATTTGAAAATACCTTTGCCTGTATATTATGCTCCTACATTATAATTTTCTTAAAAAGACCCCTATGTGGATATAAGGCCCCCAGCTGTACAGCTCCAATGGACCAGGATCTCCAAATTATCCCTCTTTAGTCCTTCGGTAATGAGTGATAAGCAAATGTCTGTTTTGTTATCAACTTCCATTCTCTTTCTCATTCTCTTGGAATACTTCTCCACCTAGGGTTTTTGTTCACTCACACCTCCAAGTCATCCCATTACATTACAATCTTTCAGCTCTCTCTGGCTGCAACTATGGACTGTTTTATTGAATGTCAGTACATCCAAGTCCATTATATCAATAGCAAGTATGAATTGAAGTGGAGTAAGGTTCAGTTGTGATATGTTGGTGACTCAGCTACAGTATCAGACCTTTTCTGGCCAAAGATGCAATTAATAGTGGAATGGAGGGCTTAACAATTATATGGAAAGGCATATATATTGAAAGATATGGCTTTGAACAACTGACATGCATAATTATTCAGTAAGCTATTTGTTAATCTTATCCATGAACCTTTCTTGAATGGGAATTTAATGCATGAGCTAAATTTTCTTATTTAAGCATATGCAATGAATTTGGAATATAGAAACGAAATCAAAGGAAAATGGACATGATCCCATGCTGTATCACCTGACACTAATTTGCTCTAAGTTTTGGCAGTTTAGATGATAACTGGGGGCAACAGAGATGTGGTGCATGAACAGCAATGACTTTCTAAGCAATGCTATGAAGATAATCCATGTGATGGGTAACAAAATCAAAATAATATGATTACTTCTTAACAGCTGCTTGAAATGGACTTTGATGTTATTCTGTCATGTAAGCCCACTGAGCGCATCTCTTTTACAGAGCAACCTTGATTTAGCATGTTAGTAAGACAGTAAAAAAAAAAAATGGAGAATAAAGAATTAAAGCCCGGCAGTACAGCATCAACCTCATGGTATTAGATGACAGCAGTTAGAAAGGTACACATGTGTAAGTTCCAATAATTCTAATACTCTACATTAGTATTCGCCACAACAAACTCTCTTTTACAGAAAGTAAAACAAAACTGCAATCCCTGTAGAAGTGCAGTCTAGTTGTGTTAAGTTCAGCATGCTATAAAGTTCTGTTAATTAATATTAGCCTCCACACACATTGTATAGAGATATTTAACTTTTTATTTTATGTAGTGTAGCACCAGCATTTATTTATTCATCAGTCCACAGATTGTTATTGGTCTAATGACTCAAGGGGCTTTTCTAAGCCTTGCCAAGTTTCCAGAAAAAAAATAATGATGTCCTGCATCCAAATAGAACCTTGAATGCCAGACATTTATAAGCTACCTCTGTCCATAAGGGACATGGATACCAGGCCCAGTGTAAATTTCCTATTCCCCATCCACTTGTCTAAGTTGTGCTTACACTGGGTAATAGACTGACTCAGCTTCACATAAATAGGAAACCTGTTCCATAAGAGGGGTACTTTCTGGGACACATATCTGACTCTCCAACATGTTGTTGATGCCACAGACAGAATTCAGGTCTTTAGACCTTGTATTTCTGGTACTGTTTGACTTATGAATATGTAAGAGATGCATAAGTGTGGGGTTTGCTTATGTGTTGCAAGCCAGACATAGATCCGCCCTCAGCAATCTATAGGAGACTGAGTAGAGGGAAAAGGATTTAAGGCACTCTGCATAAGGCAGGTTTGTCACTCCTTGCATTCTTTTTGTAAGGAACATTTGAGATCACACTAGTTGCTGCATATGCCTCACCCGGTACATACCAAAGGGAGTACCATACTCTATAATTGGTCTGATAAGGGTAGAGTACAGTAGGATAATGACCTCTTTGGACCTAGATGCCATGCCTTGATTTAGAAGTTTCGTAACATAAAAGGATTTCCTCACAACTGTACCACATGGTGATTGAAGGTAAGGCTACTCTCTATGTGCGCACTCAAATCCCTGACCACTAGGTTGATTCTTAAGGGTGTATTATTAGCATGGTAATTAGCTGGAATGGTTGGTTTCCCAAAAGGTACAATTATGCATTTCTTAGCGGTGAGTTTAAGACCATGGCTTTGGCACCATTTATTGGTCGAGAATTGACCTTCTTCAAAAACGCAAGTGTCTGGAGGGGAGTTGATGATAACCCTCAACTTGCAATCATCTGCAAACTTAGTCAGCCATAAACCTTCAGAATTTGCTTCCATTTCAGAGAAACCAATGCCAAAAAGTAACAGGCACAGTACTGAGCCGTGGGGGATTCTGCTAGCGACTGCCTTCTTGGTGCAAGTGGCCTTACCTATTTTGATCTTCTGGGTCCTATCAGTGAGCCAGTTGCTTATGTAGCAGGTGATGAAAAGGTTTATACTTACATTAGTATGCTTGTCTATAATGCCTGAGTCGGGTAATGTATCAAAAGCCTTGGCCAGGTCGAGGTAAGCTGTGTGCACAGTCTTACCTTCATCCAAATCTATGGTGACCCTCTCAAAAAAGTCCACCGGATTTAATAGGCATGACCTTCCTTTAACAAAGCCGAACAGTGATGGGTCCAGCATTTTCAGGTTACCAATGCCCTCGTTTATCATATCCATGAGGATTCTTTCTATGACCTTACACATAAGGCTGGTAAGACTTGTGGGCCTGTAGTTACCCGGATCAGTGTTTGAACCTTCTTTGTGCAGGGAAATGACAGTAGCCATATTCCATTCCTTGTGCATAAAACCTGATTGAAGGCTCCAGTTGAATAGTGATTCAAGTGGACCAGAGAGGTCATGTTTCATGCTATTTATTAAACATTCCAGGATGTTATCAGGGCCCAACGATGCAGGGTATTTTTGGCCTTGGAAAGTGCATTAATGACCTGTTCTTTAGTAATGGTTGGGGGATTGTGTTATGTGACATTTTCTTTGGACTACCATGGAGGAGAAATTTTAGCTAAAGCGGTCAGTCTAAAGGTTGGCAATGGCCTCCGGTTTAGTGTGGGTGATGGCATTTACAATAAGTTCTGCACTTTGCTGTGTATTTCCTCTGAGGTTATGGACATAGCTGTAGAAAGCTTTGTGTTTTTTTTCAAATTTAGCCTTTGAAGTATTAATTAACCCTCTTAGCTACCTGTTTAGATTGGTCAGAGTGATTTTAGTATATATGGCTTTGTTCCTCTTCCACTTGACCAAGATTTTCTTTCTTTTGTTGTACAACTGATTGATAGTGTGATTCCACAGGTTTATATTGTAAGCACGAACACTTAGGTTGTCGAATACAGCATGATCAACACCTATTAAGCAAACCGCGAGTACACCGAATACTGCGAAATTTGAAATCCCAATTCGGCATAGTTGGCCCTTCTGTGGTATAGCTCCGTAAGGTAAGTGTGCGATAGTTAAGGACTTTAAGGTTAGGGTGCGGGTTAAGGTAAGTGCATAGATAATAATGTATGTAAGGGTTAGAAGTAGGGTTTTGTTAAGTGTATGTGTGTGGATTATTTATTTTGTTTGGGTATAACTTATTAAGGTAAGTGTGCGATATTTATGGACCTTAGGGTTATGGTGCGGGTTAAGTTAAGTGCATAGATAGTAATGTATGTAAGGGTTAGTGTAGGCTTAGAAGTAGGGTTTAGGTTAGTGTATGTATGTCGTTTATTTATTTTGTTTGGGTGGGTAGTATGTAGCGAGCGGTGTAGTGGGAAGTATATTTTATTTTCATCACTGGGTAGAACGGTGTTGGCCAAACAAAACAATTTGGTCATCTGTATTTCCACGTTTTGAGGTTTCAGTGAATTGTGCATTCACTTAATACATGTCGATCATGCCGTATTCGACAACCTAAGCATTCACGCTTATAATATAGATCAGATTCCACTAGGGTGGATTGTCTTTTGTACTTGGCTTATTCTTAATACAAGTGGGCACAGCCAAGGTGTTGCTTAATGGAGAGTTTAGCCTTGGAATAGTTCCTAAATGTTTCTGGTTTTGCTAGATCACTAGATATACTTGTAATTTTTATTTCAAGTAATACTGCCTTATGGTCAGTTCTAATGTGCAGAGATATTATATTGGGTTCGCTCAGTGCATTATATTATCTTTACTGGGATTGGAGGTGCTTTCAATTTAGCCAAGGTGTTTCTTAATAGTGAAAGGTTATCCTTGGAATAATCCCTAAATGTTTTTGGTTTTGCTGGATCCTCAGATATACTCATAATTTTTATTTCAATACTGCCTTATGGTCAGTTCTAATGTGCAGAGATATTATATTGGGTTCGCTCAGTGCATTATATCGTCTTTACTGGGATTGGGGGTGCTTTCAATTTAGCCAAGGTGTTTCTTAATAGTGAAAGGTTATCCTTGGAATAATCCCTAAATGTTTTTGGTTTTGCTGGATCCCCAGATATACTCATAATTTTTATTTCAATACTGCCTTATGGTCAGATCTGACATGCAAAGATATTACACTGGGTGAAAAACATTGGCTCCTTGTGTTCATGAGTACAAGGTCAATGTTGTTTGTACCCCTGATAGGAGAATGGACCAACAGTTCCTGGATGTTGGTATTAACAAAGTTTAGGAATTGCTGGGCTTATGCATTAGAAATAGGGTAGGATTCCCAGGCCATAAAGTGGTATTTTAGATCCCCCATAAATATCATATTGGGTTGAATGGTGAGTTACTCTAGTTCACTGAGATCGGTAGTATGAGTGTCCTGGGACATGGAGGGGGACCTATAAATTGCAAGGATATGGTACAGTACCCATTTTATGGTGTGTTGCACATGTATGATTTCCAGTGGGTCATGTACTTTAACTAATCTGGATGTGAGATATGTCTTTACATACAGACTGTCACTCTTATACCTTTAGTCCCTCCTGTGCAGTAGCTGGTCTAAAAGTATGAAAGGCATTATAACCTTGCATTTCTGGGGTACTCTAAGTGACTTTAATCCATTTCTTCTTTACTATACAGATGTCTACACTCTCCAAGGAGATGAAGGCTTGCAGGAAGTGGAGCTTCTTGTTAAGACTTCTAGCACTGAGTAGTACCACCTTCAGATATTCCTTCATAGGTTCAGTTAAGTAGGTAGGTTTTATCAGTTTGGCACTATGGGGGTTAAAAAGGTCTTTGCCAATATACAAAAGTCTAGCGTGGATAAGTGCAGACCATCCTTGGCAGAGCAGTGTGGTCTGTCAATGATGTCCTCCCAGGATTGACAACAGAAGTTAAGCCAATTGTTAAAATCAATAATTTTCTGTTGGTAACATGACATCTCTGTTGAAGGTAGTATGTTGTTCAATGCTAGGCTCATACCTGCCTGTGAGTTGACGGACACTAGCACCAGAAAAGCAGCTAACCGTAACTCTCTCCTTACTCAGTCTAGTGATGAGGACATTGGTGTGCCTCACTACAGAATCACCAATGACCAGGAAATTTGGCTGTGTGCAGGTTTGCCTTAAGGTCTTAGCAGTGCAGATATTGGAAACAGTGTTACTATGTGTAGCTGTGGGTGGTGTTTTAACAGAGTGTTTATGTAATGGCTGAAGAACCTTTCTTTGACTGTACTCTGCAGGAGGTCTTACCGTTTTAGGAAGGTTACCTATAAATTGCTCAGTATAAATAGTTATATGTGTAATGTCCTTACTCTGTGCAGTAGGAGTGGTACAAGAGTCACTGACAACTTCAGTAGGATTACATTTGGTTGTATGACAGTTTTGCCTTCAGCATTATACTATATTTATGCCTCTCGCATACACTATCTGTTTTAGTCAGTGTACATGAGGTAATTGCTACAATGTATCAGAATACCCATCTCAACTAGACTGGCCACAGAGAGAGAGAGGTGGGAAGTGCATATCCATGGCCACTGATCAGTAGGGAGGAGTGAGGAAAACTTAAATATTGAGCAAGTCATTAAGACAAACAACTTGATTAGCAACGCTCAGCGATGAGCAAACTAGATGCTCTAGTAGTTAAAAAAAATTTTCTCTGGATAGTATTGCCACAAGAGTGCAGACCACAGACCAGAACAAAGGAATAACAGACATAATAAGCCTTCACCAGCAATTCCCAGATCAGAAGGGTGAAGGCTATCCACTCCTCCCACAAGAGTGTAGACCACAAACCTTCCTCATGTAAAATAACTGGTTAAGAACCCAAGTACTTAAACCAGAACAAAGAGCAAGAACAAGCAGACGTGCAGCAAAATCTCAGTGTCAGCATCATTAAGCTGTGAAGTGGGATACAGTAGCAAGTTTGTCCCCACCAGAAATTGCAAAATTTAGTTAGGGGGAGGAACTAGACAGACCCGTTCTTAACTTGCTCTTCCATTGTGTTTGCCTTGGCAACCCATTAATGTGACAGAACAATTGACTTGGCTTGTCATTGTAAGTGTCATAGCTCTCAGCTATAATTTTGTAGTACATCCTTGATTTTGTCTTATATTTTTGGTCTGTTCCTCAGGGAAGCTTGTGGTTCTGTTCCAAGCATTTGAGAATTTCAGTGACAACACTATGATGGTAATTTGAGTGTTAGACCTCTAATCATTTTGTGCTTTTTTCCTAATAATATCTATATGCTAAATTACAAAATTCTTGAGTCAAGTCCTAAAAAACATGGTTCTGGAATTATCTTTCCAGTTTGTTTACTGCTGCTTAATCAAGGGAGAATCAAGATTAAGCAAGCTGTCTTTTCTGTCTTCTGTTGGTAGTGGTCAAGCCAGATTTCCTGACAAAATAAAATATATTAAAAGTTTCATAGTAGTAATTCAGCTGGATTTAAGGAACAGGGGCTTTTACTGTCCAAGATACTTTAAGTACAGTTAACTTCATGTTCTACTTTCTAATTTTATAGTAGAAATGCGAGTCTGTGGTTAATTTTCAAACACCACATTCGTAGAACTGCTGTTCATCAAATACTACTTGTTGAAACCTCCTTTAAACAAATGGCCATATTATAGTAACAATTTTCATTGAGCGATGATAGTTGGCTCAACCTCCACAAAACGAGTGTCCAGAGTTTATATAATGTTCCTATTTTGGGAGGCTGCACCTCCCACACCCCCCTAATTATATATATATATATATATACCAACTCCAAGTTTGCACTGCAGTGGGGAAAGGACAGGTTTCCATATAGCTCAGTTACAGGTAAGTAGGTATCTGTTTACACTTCCTTATATTAGCCAACTATCATCGTTCAATGAAGATCATGTGCAAGACTCACAGAAGTGATACTGAGTGAGTTTATCATGTCACCCTAGCTGAAAACTGTACTCACCTCTAGTTTCTACAAAGGAAGATGTCAAAATTAATGATGGCCGCAGTGAAACTAAATGGTTTCAGACTTCATGTTCTTCATAGCTTTCACAAAATGCAGAACATGAAAGCTGTTATTCTGGCAGCTAATACTCTTCTAAGTATTTAAGAGTAATGTTTAAAATGTGTTCCTGATTCATGGCTTTTGTTCCTCCTGCCCACCCACACACTCACGTGCACACTATTTCTGGCTTTGTCATTGAGTCTTGCACTAAGTTTTTCAAGGAATTAACTGAATATAATACTATTAGGCCCTTATTTATTTATTCATCCATTCATTTATTTATTTGCATAGGATTAATACATTTGAGACATACGGAGACAAAGTACTATGTACTGGGTCTATATTACATCGTCAAACTCACAGGAGTTTGAACGATGTAATATCGAACCATGAAGTTCAAAACCCAAGAATTACTAAAACACAAACAGCGATTTTTTTCCCAGGGAAAAAAATAGCTGTTCCTGTACAACTAAAAAAAAACATTTACACTTTAAACTTAAAGTAATGTGGGGGGCTTTGTCTCCCACACACCCCAAATCCGCTCTACTTAAATATACCAACAGCGAGATCACACCACAGTGGAAGAAGTAGCAAAGCCTTGAAAATGGCCCACCGATTTCTTTCACTGGGAAAAAAATCGTTGTGCTGTGGCTTCGCTATTTTCATATTTCGAATATTTGGGTTTGATATTACAACGGTCGGACTCCTCTGAGTTCGACATTGTAATATAGACAACTATGTACTACCTTTGCAAGACTAATATGATTGATGTGAAATAATGTGGTATACTTTAGTGCATGGCTGCTGCTTGTGTGAAGCAAAACTAAAATTCATTAGTTAGGTCATTATCTTTATAACTATTTGGACATCTGACATGTACCTAAAGGTTACGAATACTTTAGGGCATTCTGGAATTCATCTGTGGATGAAAGCAACTGACTCTATTGTCATTTTCTCAGTTTAACTAATCTGACTTTGAGGAGTAGTATGCATTTGTGTGAAATAAGATGGAATACTTCAGCATGAGTACAACTTCAAATATATTATGGTGACAATTATTTTCATTATTATTAGTAGTAGTATAATCATCCTCATCTTTTTCCCACAATCAAATACCAAAGGTGTACCCAGTCAGTAAAATGGCTGCATAATCAATAGGTGTAGAGCTATTCTGTCAAAAATGTGAATGATCTAGTGTGGCAGGAGTAGTGCTACAAAGTGTACTGCTATTTGCTGAAATCAGTGTAAAGCTAGTATTGTTATTTCATTTGCCTCAGTGTTTCTTGGAGTATACTTATGAGTAACAAGTTGGACATAATTTAATTTAGTTCTGCAGCAGTTAGCACAGAAGGACTAAAGCTCTCAACTGTTAATGAGCCATTCCAATGGCCAGGGTACAGCTCTGATTCCATGCACCAGTGGTCCCCAACCACCGGGCCGCGGACTGATACTGGGCAGTTACGTAAGTAAGTGCATGCCTGTATGAGTGTGTTTATGTGCCTGTCTGCATGTGTGAGTGCGTGCATGAAAGCAAATGATTCTGTGTGTGTGTGTGTGTGTGTGTGTGTGTGTGATCATAAGAGTTAGAGTGATGTGTGAATGAATGCAGGTATGAATGAGGAAGTAACTGTGTGTATGTGTATGTGTGAGATCGGGAGAGAGAGTGATGTATGAATAAATCTCTAACTGGGTGTGTGGCATGTGGGTGTGACAGACAGTGAGAACGATGTATGAATGAATGTGCAAGTGGGTGTGTGGCATGTGGGGGGGTGACAGACAGAGCGATGTATGAATGAATGCAGGTATGAATGAGGAAGTGACTCTGTGTGTGTGTGTGTGTGTGTGTGTGTGTGTGTGTGTGTGTGTGTGTGTGTGCGTGTGTGTGTGAGTGAGAGCGATGTGTGAGTGAATGCAGGTATGAATGAGGGAGTGACTGTTTGTGAGAGATGGGAAAAGAGTGAGAGTGATATTTGTGAGTGAATTTGTGCATGAATGCAAAACAGACTGTTTGTGCGTGTGTGGGTGTGTGTCTGGTGTGGACAAAAGGTACACAGACCTCATTGCTGCTGCCAGTGATCACACACTCTCTCTCTCTCCCCCTCTCTTTTCTCGGTCACTCACACACACACACACACACACACACACACACACACACACACACACACACACACACACACCTCTCAACCTCTTAGTAGTGCAAGAAAATCTGGACAAAGCCTAACAGAATGGGGGGACAAATAGGGACAGAGTTTAAATATTGCTCTTATAACCATAGAATGTTGCTAGAATAACAGGATTTGTCTTGCCATGCATTTTTCCGAAGGATATTGGGTCTGAAATACAAATGTATATCATTATTTAGTGACTTCCGTCCTCAGATCATCCCAGTGATTTGCCAGAAAATCACAAAAGTTATGAGGAACAGACCAAAACTCAGAGGGGAAAAATCTGGAAATTGTGAAAATCTGTACAGTTGAGAGGTATGAATACCTCTCAGCCTCTTACTTAGATCAAGAAATCTGGTCAAAGCCAAAAATAATGGGACGACAAAGCCCCAAAATAGGGACCCTTTTAAGTACTGCTCTTGCAAACTTCGAAAGTTGATAGAAATACAGGTTCTACATTAGCATTAATATTCTGAAGAGTATGAAACTCAACTGTCTGTCATTATTTTATGACTTCAGCCTCAATGATCTGTCAGTGATTTGCCAGAAAACAACAATTTTATGAGAAAAAGATCAAAAATATGAGGCAAAAATCTGGACATTCTGTGAAAATCTGTACATTTGAGAGATATGCTGGACAGAGCCAAATAATAGGGACAGATTTTACATATTGCTCTTATAAACATAAAATCAGTAAAGGTTGCCATTAGGTTTACTTACCGCTCACCATAGTAGATCAGTGTTATGTTGTTAAGCAGAATGTACACATTTTTTTGGTAATTACTGCCAACTGCCTTTTTATTGTACTTTGGAGTTTTTCTCCCCAGGTCTGGCCTCCACGTTAAACAAATGGCAAATAAATAAATAAATACCCACTTTATTATGCAAGCTATGAGATGGCCGGTCTGTGGAAAATTGTTTTACATTGATACCAGTCATTGGTGCAAAAAAGGTTGGAGACCACTGCCATACACCTTCATTTGCTGTTAATTTTTAATAAATCACTTAACCAGTGTTCCAGTGAAACCCCTGAAATTAGATAATTTTTCTATTTAGTTTACCTGGTCAACAAATAGGTAAATAAATAAACAAATAAAAAGAAATTCCATTAGAAACAGAAAATAAAATCACTGTTTTTTTTTTTTTTTTAATCTGTGAATA